>NW_028324146.1:13752500-14056666 GCF_054372755.1 Phalangium opilio | reverse complement strand
GGGCAACATAACAGTTATAATGTTCTAAATAATTTGCGCAACTGACAATGCGGCCACAAACGTGCCATTTTTCTAATACTTCAATTAGGTAGTAAATTCTTATGAATAAGGGCAAATCATTTTCATTGACAGTAACAGGAAGAATGTAGTTAGTTTTGTACGTGACATTTTTTACACGAATAGCCGAAGAAATCTGAGTGACGTTTGGTTCTAGTATATCTATGCTCAAAAATGAACTTAGTTCTTGTCGAAGCATCAAAGGCAAACTGCTGAACTTAAGACTAAGTGGTTTAACAAAATCATCGTTTTCTAAACCAGCGTCTCCACTTCTCTCGTAACACTGGAGTAATTGATGCCTTTTGGCAAGTGTTACGCAAATATTTCGGAAGTTGCAAGTGTTTCCAGCAACTTTCTTGAAGTATTGATGTTTCCCTTCAAAGCGCATGCACCATAATCTAATCAATGGGCCATATTTCAAAATTAAACTTGCGTAATGCGTCATAAAATGCATTTTTGGTGTAAATATTCCATGAGGTATTTCTTTCATAATACAATGAAAGTCTTTTATCCGTTCAAACAAATATGGCATCCACTTAGGGTCAATTAGTGGGGACGTAATTATTTCACTTATTTCAATCAGAGTTAAGAGCAATTTCCAATGTTCGTCCTCATTAGGAATAACGGAGCCAAACATTAAGGGGAAGAAGTATAGTAGGCATTTCATTTGGGCAGCTGTTCCAACAAGACGTCTTGAACTTCTAAGAACATCTTGAGAGATAGTAACACATTTATCCTTAACCATAAGTTCTCCGTAAGGAAAGTTTTCAATAGCAGAATTAATGTTTTTCAGAGTCTCCATATTTTCATTAATTATGTGATTTATGACAAGTTTAAGTACTAATGGCACAACTCCTTCGTAAAAATCGTGCATTATATCCGCAGGAAGGGACTCCGTTACCTCGAAATGAGGGAGAACTGAAAAAGGACACGGTCCTTTGACCCCATAGATTTTCTGATTATCAGGGTTCTCTAGAATAGCTTCTAAGTGGTACTTTTGGACCTCAGGATATCTAATTAGCATTTCATTCTCATCAAATGTTTCAGATATTTGCGATTTTGTAATCATGCAAAATCTACAAATTCGACCACTAGAAAATGATCGCTGAAATCCACCTAACTCGTGACTTGAAAGATTATCAGCTGATATCGTAGCTAAAGCCCCTTTGTAAACGCAATTACGTACAACGATTCCATTTGTCTGAAGAACCTCAAGGTCATCCAGAAGAGGTTTCAGTACTCTTTGATAACCGTATCGCTTAACATCTGTATATCTTACAACAAGAGCCAAGTTTATATTGCTTAACTTACTCCTAAACGCTGGATTTATATTTCCTACTACGAAATATATTAATGTAACTTTATGTTTACCTCTCTTAGCCCCTAAAGGATTAATTAATTCAACCTCATCTGCGTATAAATGCAGACGTAATGCTAAGCTGTCCTGACTAAAAATTGGATGACTCTTACATAATAAACCATCATCATAATCTCTTAAGTATTTGCTGGATTCTTTGGTTTTCGTTATTTCAAGCCAAATGTCATCATGAGACAACATATTTTGTAAAATTTTCAAAATAGGGACGTAACTGTACTTTTTTTTCTTAATTTTGCCATTAACTCTTTCGACACCAAGAATATAATCTATGGGCTCTACTAGATGCAAGTTGTCTCTACAGAATTTATGAAGATTGTACTCTGAATTTATGTGGTTAGTAATTGATTGAGACATAAACCTAGCTTCCGCCATCCGCTCAAGGTCTGATAGATTGTGAGGAAATTGACTATAGCAAGTATCGATGCAACTTTCAAGAATGTCTTTGAAACTGTTTGCAATGCTGTTTGCAACACTGATAGGTAAATTATGTTTCTCGCGAATTCCAAGTACAAAAAGCACCGCGTTTCTTTGAAGTTCACTGATACTTGTATTTTCACAAGTTTTGTCAGCTTCACTCGCATTGTCTATTTGTTCTACAACTTCCGATTCATTTTCTTGAAATATTTCATTTCCATCATGAACAACACTACCTTTCTTTAAATGATGTCTATAAACATGAGTCCTAAGGGATTCGAACCTCAAAAACGACTTTTTGCAGTCGGGAAATGCACACCCAAACTTTCGATTAGGCTCGTGGGAATGTAGAGTTCTTATGTGTTTCATCCATGAAAGAGGTATGGGTCGTTTAACTCCACAAATGGAACAAGAATAAGGCATTTTCCAAAAATGATTGCCCACCACCTTACAAGTAAAAGTAAATAAGCCTGATTTTTAATACAATTTGCCATTTACTAACCATTATAGCTTCCTAACTTAATTTTTTAAAAGTAAAGTGCTTCGAAAAGTTTGAAATTGTTCCCTCTTTACCTACCAAAACCAAATGCAGATAATGGAAAGCATCCGATAATACTAAAACTTATTATTATTAGGCACATCGTTTGATGTACATCTAAGATTGGCTAGTAGTTTGACTTGGTCTAAAGATTTTGATGTTTTATGTATTCGTTCGTCCTAGGAGGATATAGGGGTGAAAGAGTCTTCGACTGCCCGTTTTCCCATTGAAACGCGCTTACAGATTATCGTCCGTTCTGGGAGATTCTTAGCCGCGCACCTTGTTCCGCGCTCATCGTCATCGGGCGTCGTTTGTTTTAATTTTTGTTAAAGGCGCTGCATTTTTTAGTGCTTTAACGGAACATTTATCATTATTTTATTTTTTATTAATACTAAATTATGGTTCTTAGATAAAACTGAAGTAAAGATAACGGTTTTTTTTACTCTTTGCCAACACCAAAAACTCTACTAGATAAGCGTTTAAGGTGGATTAAAGCCTGTGGGAGGGTCGAATTAACGCCCGATAAAATTAAAAAATATCTCTACATGTGCAGTGAACACGTAATATAGGCGGCGTTGCCTCAAAGGCCTAAGCTAGCATGAAAAACCCGCTATTTTTTGAATTGGATTTGCGTGGTCACGTGATGCGCGTAACCAATGTAACTAGGTGCGCCCGCACGAATCTCCCATCGGAGAGGCCGAAACCTGAGCTCTACGAACGGGCAGTCGAAGACTCCTTCACACCTATATCCTCCTAGGTATAATCACTAAGACGTTCTGTTCTATTAGGGCGTGTGTGTAATCGTCTTAGTACCTTTAAAGGTGGGACGTCGAGGGGCTACTCCCTAATCATTGGCGATTTTAAAGGGGATTGGGATGAAGGGTTACTTAGAAATTCGGGTAATCGTCTTAGTAACTTTAAAGGAAGCACGTCGAGGGCTACTCACTATTCAATGGCAATTTTAAAAGGATTGGGATGAAGGGTTACTTAGGGGTTTTGGGTAACTTAGTGCCGTTTGCACTGCTAAAGGGGTTATTCACTCAATTTTTTGTACGCCTGTTAAGTACGGAACCCTTCTGGACCTAAGCCTATGTTAAAAGTTCATATGGGTAATTGCAGGTACAAGTCTATGTTGAAACCTAAATATTTCTGGACGTGTGATAATTATGAGTTCCGTGTGCGTAATAATGTTTGCACCTACAAAAAATGGAGAAAATAATAAGAAATGAATTTAACATTACACTTGATTGTAAAATAACAAGTGCAAATCGCATATTGTTCCGTTTTAAATGTTCTAATTTGTTCCTTTTTAAATGTTCTAATTAAGTAGATAACGATGTGGCTAGTATTATGGCCCTGCCCTTGGATCACCCTATTTCAATGATTTTATCGATGCTCCCTCATGTAAACATGTTTTTATAAATAATAAAATCAACTTACTTCTTTATCCCGATAAATTACACACCAAATCTAATTTTATGGTTTTTCATTTATTTTAATTTCCTAGAAATACAAAATATTTGTTAGGTGATATGCGACGTCAAGAGGGGGATATGAGAAAATAACTAAGACAAATCATTTTATCATATCGGAGTAATAAATAACAAGACTGCACAAAATGAAATATTCTAAGAGAGCGGCATAGTATAAAAACTATATAAAATAATAATGCGGGTCTTTTTCTTAAAAATTAAAAATATATCTAATAAACTTACAAGTGATGGAAATAAACGTTGACCAAAGCCTGAGGAGTGCTTGGTGGTTTCTTCAGCAGAAAAATTGAAAATGGTGCTGCTGATGGTTTTGGACGGAGCCTCCGGGATATCTAGGCCCATGCATGTAGCGAAGCAAGAATATTTTTTTTAACAAATTTAGTTCGCCGTGTTTTCCCGCTTGGGGCGCTTTCAGCACCGTAAAATAAACAAGTTCAGCCTCATGACCCCGTCGACTGCTACAATATTAGGGCAAGGTATAGACGTAGAGCGGTGAAGCCGAGGTCGCGGATAGTTAAAAAATGATGTTGAAAATTTCCGAAGACCTTTATTAAACAATCATTCCAAAGAAGTAAAGGATAAAAATGTTAAGGTTAAAAAAATGAAAGGTTTTGAAGGAGTAAAAAGTCCTCTAATGGTATGTGAAAACTTAGCAACTTCAAGAAGTTTTGCTTTACTAAAAAAACAACGATGTTAAAATCTCATAATTACTTTTTTGTCCATACAATCTAACCAATAGATTAAATTAAAAGTGAATAGCCCCTAAAAAATTACGTTAATTTAAAGGTGAAACCTTTCTCTTTCATAAAAGTTTTATAATTGGCCCCTAAAATGTCATCGATAATTTATGGAAGACCCCGGTCGCAACGGCCATTAAAGCGCCACCTTGTACACACAAAGGGTAAAAATATTTCCTCTATGAAACTGGATATTTCCCCACGTAAAAATCGACATGCATGGGCCTAGATATCCCGGAGGCTCCGTTTTGGAGGACTCTCTTTGTAATGGCATTCGTATAACGCGAAAGAATTTATTCATACTATGACTATGCCAGGGCAGGACCCGCGGGGAGATGCTATCTTGCCGTTGGGGGCCTAAAGAAGCGGTCACGTGTCACACCCGTTTTCTTCGGTCCAGGTTATTTTTAAAATAGTTTGACTATTTATTTAACCTCCCACACCGTCCACTGAAATTTTCCACCCTAATTTCCTGGAATTTGCTCAACCACCTTATAGACTATTTCGATGGTAAATAGGGTTTGACAACTGTTAGGGTCGCGACATACACACTCTTGTGCCCTTTCCTAAGTTATACCCAATAAGATCAGGTCGGATGTTGAAGCTAGGAGGATATAGGTGTGAAGGAGTCTTCGACTGCCCGTTCGTAGAGCTCAGGTTTCGGCCTCTCCGATGGGAGATTCGTGCAGGCGCACCTAGTTACATTGGTTACGCGCATCACGTGACCACGCAAATCCAATTCAAAAAATAGCGGGTTTTTCATGCTAGCTTAGGCCTTTGAGGCAACGCCGCCTATATTACGTGTTCACTGCACATGTAGAGATATTTTTTAATTTTATCGGGCGTTAATTCGACCCTCCCACAGGCTTTAATCCACCTTAAACGCTTATCTAGTAGAGTTTTTGGTGTTGGCAAAGAGTAAAAAAAAACCGTTACCTTTACTTCAGTTTTATCTAAGAACCATAATTTAGTATTAATAAAAAATAAAATAATGATAAATGTTCCGTTAAAGCACTAAAAAATGCAGCGCCTTTAACAAAAATTAAAACAAACGACGCCCGATGACGATGAGCGCGGAACAAGGTGCGCGGCTAAGAATCTCCCAGAACGGACGATAATCTGTAAGCGCGTTTCAATGGGAAAACGGGCAGTCGAAGACTCCTTCACCCCTATATCCTCCTAGCATCAATTATTGAAGAGTGGAGGTCAAAGCTGTTTTCACGTTTTTGTCATGTTGTTAGAGTAAAAAAGTATATCAACTCTTTAGATGAAATTTAAATGCTTTTAACGAATGTATTTCATTTTTTTTCTGAGACTCTAATCCAAATCCAATTTTCCTGATTGTAAATAGTTTTCCATTAACAATCAGGGAAATGGTTCCGACTCTTCCGAGTGAGCCAAAGAAACGAGGACAAAATTGCCTAACAATTTTCAAAGATGTTTCTATAATATTCCTTGGAAAATTACATAATATAGAAATATATATTATAGCTACACCAGTACACCTCAGGATCAATCAGAAATTTATACTTTTCGGCGTGAAAGTTTGACGTTCATGTTTCGCGATCGAGTGCCGCTAAGAGAATATGTTTTCTCTCTATCTGCTCATAATTCAAAAAGAAATATAACAATAGTTTCATTCTCTTGAACTTTTGATCTTAAGTTACGCAATAACGTTTTAAATGTAAAATTGCTTTAAACCTGCATAACAAGAAACAATTACAAGTTAACTAAGCTTTCAAAATTTAGATGTTGGGTTTTTACGTCAAGCACGTTAAAAAATATCTATTAATCCTTATTTTATCTATGAATTTGAATTTCTGGGGAATTAGCGAGTTGTATAATCTGTCCCTCATTGGTCAGGTGTGTCCAAATTCGGAATGTAATTACATGAGCTGTGCCACTTTGTTCAAAAACGTGCAGACTTTGCGAACCTAAAGATTTGGTCTTAAGTGTGCAAATATGCCAAATATGTTCAAAATTGGTATATGATTCGTGATCAGAGAAACTTTGGGATAAAAAGTGCAGGGTTGACTTGTTTTGTGATAAGAACAGAATTGGCCTTGAGTGTGTAAATATGGCAAGTAGTATAAACTGTGCCGTTTTGACCAAGTATGTGCAAATGTGGCATTTAACGGTAAAATCTGTGCTACTTTGATCGGAAACGTGCAAACTTGGCAGACATTATGATACGTACACAATTGGCCGATAGTGTTCAAATATGACAAATCATAATACCTGTGCAATTTTGAACAAGTATGTGCAAATGTGGCATTTAACGGTATAATCTGTGCTACTTTGATCGGAAACGTGCAAACTTGGCAGACATTATGATACGTACACAATTGGCCGATAGTGTTCAAATATGACCAATCATAATATCTGTGCAATTTTGAACAAGTATGTGCAAATGTGGCATTTAACGGTATAATCTGTGCTACTTTGATCGGAAACGTGCAAACTTGGTAGACATTATGATACGTACACAATTGGCCGATAGTGTTCAAATATGACCAATCATAATATCTGTGCAATTTTCAACAAGTATGTGCAAATGTGGCATTTAACGGTATAATCTGTGCTACTTTGATCGGAAACGTGCAAACTTGGTAGACATTATGATACGTACACAATTGGTCGATAGTGTTCAAATATGACAAATCATAATATCTGTGCAATTTTGACCAAAGTTGTGCAAACTTGGAAGGTCATCATGTGATCTGTGCAGCTTTGGTCTGAAGCGTGCAATCTTGGCAAAGATTTTCACACTTTGAGCAACTTTGGTCAAAAGGGTGCAAATATGGCACGTTTTTTTTTAATTGTGCAGCTTTGGATGGTAATGTGCAAACTTGGTTGTCTCGAGGTCGATTTTTCCTAAGAGTGTACAATGAACCCATTTTGGAGTTTAAAAAAATCGACTGGTTACAAAAGGTAAGGAAGCTCAGTGGCGTAACGACGTTTGTTGGGCCCGCCCGCAGCCCGGCAATTAGGGCCCCTTCTTGAGTTTCGAGCTTTCAAAAAGTATGAAAGCATCACCAACGTTACTACTTTTCTCCTTCATAATTTACAGCAATGCACCTTCTCGCCGCTCTCGTCTAAGATTTCTCGTACATATATGTCTTACTCCTCTAAACTGTAATGCAGGGCCTCAATTCTTTTTGGGAGTTTTTAATACAAAAAATAGGATTCTCTTCGCAAAATTATAGCATTACATACGACCAGATTTATTAAATTACAGGATTATGCAGGACTCATAAGTGATTAGATTTAGAGTGTGGATAATTGTATTTTAGTGAGAACGTAAGACTCTTCAAATGAGCGTTACATCGCAACTAGTTCTAAACAAATACTGAAGGGGTCACACAGATAAACAGTTAAATTTACTTGAAAAAGTGACTATAATTAATAAGCTTAAAGCGAGGGGTCGGACATTCATGAAATCTCGTACGCTACCCGTGAAACCCAATTTAAGAAATCCGAAATCAATGCCGATTTTAAAATCAAATAAAAAATCCGAAATCAGCAACGAAATCATAACATCCTTAAAGTTATCACAAAATCAGTAAAAAAAATCACAAAATCAACGAAGAAATCACGAAATCAACAGTGAACGCAAAAATCCTCAAAAACCAAAGAAATCACGGGAAAACTAGCAAAATTCGATGAAATATATTGGATTTTATCGAATTCTGAAACCAAACAAAATCCGAATAAATCAAATGAAATCCGATGAAATCAAATTGGATTTAATAATAATAATAATCCAAGCTTTGTCTATGAAAGGATTTCCATACTAAGCCTGTGGCTTGTTTACAGGTGAATCCCTTTACAATGCATAGAGGGGTGCAGGGGGATAGTCCCTATGCCACAGCTAACCGACAGCGCCCTATACTAACGATTAGCGTTAACTTCTGCAAGTTTTGATGGATAGTAGAAACCGGGCTAGACCGCGGAGGAAAACTCCTTTTAACAAGCGGGGAGAGAACTTGCAAACTCTACGCGGAAGGATTTGTTCCCAGATTTTCACCCGGTGCCACAGTCCGGGATGGAACCCGGGATCCTCTTGCTGTGTGGCGAAAGTGCTAACCGCTGCGCCACCCCATTTGAATACCGTACACTTTTTCCAAAACGTCCGACCCCTCGGCAGAAAAACACCCAAGTGAGTGAAAATGTCCAAATCAAGGTATTTAAAAGGGTCAGGTAAGAAGAAATGTTTTCAGAGATGACAGATTTTCAAAACTCTTTTTTATAATTAAAAATATTTTAAAGGTCTGTGCTATAATTCAGTTCAATCTATGGGCTTCGATATTTAAATGAAAAGTCTGAGGCGAAATTCAATTGTGCTATTTTGGAGTTCAGAATGCAAAGTAAATGTTATCGTTTAATATATAACCCTTAGAAAATCGTATAAATTCAATTATGTGAGAACTAAAGATTAAAAATTCGTGAGCGAGCGGAGCGAACTCCGCGATTTTTTGATCAGACCAAATGTGATAGCACTAATTCTGCGTTTAAAACGTCATGCAGCTGGGAATATAAATAACTACTTTGAAATCTCGAAAATATAGGACTTTATTGGACGATTTGTAAAATTATAGGACATTTTATATGGGACAATCAGTCTGTAAGCACAATTTCAAAAGGCCCCCCAAAAGCCAAATGCCCGCCCGCAGTTGCAGGCTCTGCTCCCATGTAGTTACGCCACTGAGGAAGCGACAACAGTTTACATAGGGTAGAATTAAATTCTCTTTTCATTTTAGGTTCCATATGTTATATACGCGGAGTTTGAGTCCATTATTGACAAAATGCAAATATGCCTTCCTGATTCTTCCCTTTCCTCAACAACTAAGCTATCTGAACACGTAGCTTGTGGTTTTAGTTACGTTGTAATCGGACCCGACGGTATTAAATATTTTCAGCTACTAATATTATTTTGATAGGAAAACCAAACGCTCCCGTAATCTATCGGGGAACTGATGCTGTCGACGTTTTTCTTGAAAATTTGTTCTTGGAACGGGAGAACATCACCCATTCATTGAATGAGAATATCCCCATGAACCTTACACCGAAGGAAGAAGAAATGTTTCGAAACGCGACTGATTGTTACGTTTGCGAAGGGTTTCTTACGCTAAACGATCCTGGAGTGAGAGATCACTGTCATTATTCTAGTACGAATTTCACGTTACTTATTTTGACGATAAATACAGGGTGATTCTAAAATGGTGGTATAACCGAAATACTGCGGGTTCTATGAGCGATTTCAAGTCGAAAATGTTCTATGGCATTTTGCCATCCAGGCCACCGTTTAAAAGTTATGATAAGAATCATTTACGGATGACCCCTTAAAATTAATTAAATTAATCAAAAGCCCAGCGGGTTGAATACATTTTTTAAGGGGACTCACGTGTTTAGTAATCGCGCTCGCGATTTACTTCCCCGTGAACTCCATAAAGAAATCCTCCACCAATGTAAGCTTGAAAATGGGTTCAAATGGGAAGATTCATGCCGAATTGAGAAAAACCTATCCCAATGGGGAAATGCATTGAAAATTTAATAAAAAAGGACCAAATGGGAAGATTCTTGCCGGATTGAGAAAAACCTAACAAACAATCAACAAAGGTTTAATGATCTTAGAATCGCAAAAAGAAGTGAAGCTTTTCAAGCAAAATTGTTTAAAGCGGATCAAAACTTAATTTTAGCAATTTCATCGTCAATGGAGTAAGAAGTTACGGAACACATGGGCTCTACTGCAATGTAACGTAAAAATTGTAAAGTCAGAAGCCAAATTAAGAAATCAACTAAATGTCAGTTTTTGGCGGTGTAGCGTGTTTTGCCTCATGGAATGAGAGTCTGACTAGATGTTCTCACATTCGATTCTCAAAACTTGATGAATCGCTGGCTTTTGTTTGCTTTCTTGGCCGGATTGCAACTAACTGTAAAGTTGGTTGGAATTTGGAAGGGTATTAAAGCTGCAAAACGCGCAAGAGTTCAAATTGTAGTGGTTTTCTTTCATCTTGGAAATGTTTATGAATTTGGAAAGTTTATGAAGAGTGGACGTAATAACCCGCCAATGTTTTTCTGTGGTGAATCCAAGAGTAAAAGTAGCATCGCAACGACCTTGACGACAAGTGGCCATTATCAGTTTAGTTTTTGATTAAGCGTTGTAATTAGTGGAGGGCCATACCAGCGCCCTCGAATCGCTTTTTACTCTCTGTCCATCGGGCGCAATACAGCAGTCTCATATGGTTCCAGTAATGTAACCGCGGCAATCAGAAGCAATGCAGGAAGCTTGGAATGAACCAAAGCATTTCCTTGGCGAGGGCGAAGTGGTCGAGCATACCTCTCGCGGATTCTTATTCATCAATCGTTCTAGGCTCAAAAAGCGTTTAACTAAAACTTGGTTTTAAAAAAAGCGGGTTGGTTTCGTTCACTGTCTGCGCTGTTCAAAATCTAATTTGAAATTAGGCTTAAGAATTGTTGGGAAGATCGTAGTCACGAGACTTTAGCACAGTAAAAGGCTGCACGTGCCATTACAAAATTTTTAAATGTTGGCGCGCTTTTGTTTTCGAATTTAATTAATTTTAAGGGGTCATCCGTAAATGATCCTTATCATAACTTCTAAACGGTGGCCTGGATGACAAAATGCCATAGAAAATTTTCGACTTAAAATCGCTCATAGAACCCGCAGTAGTTCGGTTATACCACCATTTTAGAATCACCCGTATAAATACTCTACTTTTCAATGCTAGGTCGTTTTCGGGGAATTGCGCATAACTCATGCAATTTAAAGGTACGTGTAGGAAAATTCACCCCCGTCATAATGAATAACTTATCGCGGTACGTGAAATATTTTTTACCGCGTAACTTACGTACATAAACAGTTATTGTTGGTTTTAGCTACGATGCTTATCTTATTATGCAGAGAATTGGATTGATTAAAGAAGAGAACATTTCTTGTTTTCCGGCAAACACTGAAACATGTATTAGTTTCACTTTAGGACGCCCTCGTTTTATTGATTCTTTTCGCTTTATGCCAGCCAGTCTCGAAACCCTAATCACTAATTTGGCCATGGGTGGACCTGATAAATTTCCCATACTGAGTGCATTTAATCCTGCTCATCAAGTTCCTTATCAGTTAAAAAAAAACGAATCTATCCATACGACTATATGAGTTGCGTAGAGAAATTTGAAGAAACCGTACTCCCCAATAGAGGCATTTTTAACACCCTGACAGATGAGCATCTATCAGATGAGAGTTACGAGTCTGTCCGTAAAATGTGGGATAATTTTAACATCAAGAACCTAGGTATTACGATGGTATCTTATGAAAGCTATTTTTGTCTCTAACGTATTTGCTCAATAGGGAAACTCCACGATTTGTACGTTCAAGCAGATACATTACAGCTCGCTGATGTATTTGAAAGTTTCCGCTCCATGTGTGTGGAATACTACGGTCTGGATTGTGCTCACGCATATACTGGGCCCGGTTTCGCCTGGGAATCAGCACTGCGCATGACCAAAGTCAAGCTTGATCTTCTTCTCGACATAGACATGCATCTTTTTATTGAGCGTGGAATAAAAGGAGGTGTGTCTATGATTAGTCATCGCTTTGCTAAAGCTAACAACCCATATATCCCCGAAACCTAAGACTCTTCGAAACCTTCCAACTACATCATGTACTTGACATGAACAATCTGTATGGGTATGCTATGGTGGATTCTCTCCCGACGAGTAACTTCGCTTGGGTACCAGTTGAAGACCTTTCAGACTACGACAATAAAATCAATCTACCTTTATCCGACGACTCAACCTATGGCTTTATATTAGAAGTGGATTTAGAATACCCCAAAGAGCTACATATGGACCATAATTGCTATCCCCTAGCGCCTGAATCTCGACCTATTACTACAGACTTATTCTCATCTTATTATAACCTCATGCTTAAACAATTAAACCTGGCCACGAAAGACACCCTGCCAAAGCTTGTGCCTTCTCTTTTCAACAAGGAACGATATGTAGTACACTATCGCAATCTGAAATACTACGTTTCAAAAGGTCTTAAATTAACCAAAGTTCATAAGATCCTATCCTTCACCCAAAGCCCATGGCTTCGCCCGTTCGTTGAGTTCAATACGGAAAAAAGAAAGCATGCCAAAAACAATTTTAAAAAAGAATTTTTCAAACTTTTAAATAACAGCACTTTTGGTCAGTTAAAGTACTGAATTTCAATTTTAATAAGTTCTAACATAATGATTTTTCGATCACAGGCAAGACTATGGAAAATCTCCGTAATCGTATCGATTTCCACCTCGTACAAACACCTGAGCGGGCTATCAAAAAAGCGTCATCTCCTTCATTTAAGCAATACACGATTTTCCACAATGAGCTTGTCGGTATTGAAATGAAGAAGAAGTCGCTAACCTTAAATAGACCCATCTACACAGGCTTCACCATTTTAGACCTTTCCAAACTAGCAATGTACGAGTTTCATTACGAGTACATACGCAAAACGTATGAAAACGAAGCCCGACTTCTTTTCACGTACACTGATAGCCTGACATACGATATCCAGACTAAGGATGTCTACAAAGACTTTCAAAACTCTTCCCACCTCTTCGATTTCTCGGGATATCCCGAGAATCACCCTCTTTTCAATAACACGAACAAAAAAGTCATTGGAAAAATGAAAGACGAGATGGATGGAATTCCTATACGAGAGTTCGTTGGTCTCCGTCCCAAAATGTACTCTATCCTTTCCGAGAAGGGGGAGAAAAAAACAGCCAAGGGCGTTTGTAGGAGGGTGGTGAAGAAAAATATTCGACACTCTAGTTACCGCGAGTGTCTTTTTCAAAATCGTATTACTACAAACTCAATGAAGAGAATCCTGACTCAGAGGCATCAGCTGTTTACTGTCTCCCAAAACAAAATGTCTCTCAATCCTTGTGATAATAAAGGGTATATTTTGGGGGACGGTGTTAGAACGCTTTCCTACGGTCATAAATGGATCAACATTTTAAAAGGGAAATAAAACTTTCAATCACACTGTTGTAAATTCATAAATTAATATTATTAAATCGAACTTAACTTTGTTCGATGTAATTGCATCTAATTAGTTATAAATATCCTATTTAGAATTTATTTTTCTGTAAATAAACTTTGAAAAACAATATCATTTATTGAATATCTTGAATACATAAATTCTTTGATCATCTCATCATTAAGATTTTTATTTTTAGAAAATCTAGACACGATATTAAACATTTTAACACCCCTACATCTATTAAGAGCGAAATACACACAAAATCCTCCACACGTTCTACTAAGATTTCCTTGTAATTGTAACGAGTTAAAAGTCACAGTTTTACTATTTCTTTCGACAAAGTCATTAAAACGAAACATATCAGGTGGATTTCCGTACGAGTCGAACATTTCGGTATTGGCATTTCTGGAGAAATACAAGGCTACCCAGTGCTGACCAGCACCGTTTGACGTATCGGTGTTCACGATATAAAGAGACGGAAAAGTCGTCACAAATTTTGGTAGTTGGTCAGCGGCAAACACACCCCGAAATAAATTTCTGGTCAACTTATCTTTCCCCAAAATTTTCGTTAGTTGTATCGTATCCATTCTTGTCGAAGATTACGGTTCGGTTCTTATCAATTTCAATCAAACTCTGGAATTCGGCGTATACAATAACGGCGATGGTTTCTTTTAACGCGGAAGCGAATTTCATTTCTAGTCTCAAATTTCCATTTTTAACGAGATGAAAATGGGAGGCATTGTTCATTAAATCGGCCGTCAAATCAAAGACAAAAAGACAGTTTCCCCCAGGGTAATCGTCGCGGCTTATTTGATTTCCTTCGTCAATATTCCACTGACCCGTTTGAAGAAATAAATTAGCGTACGCTTGGATGTAGCTATGTTCTGAAAAGTTTGGCGTCAGCGGTTTATGTGGTACGCTACTGCCGTCGGCGAACAAACCAATGTGATTCACATCAACGGGTTGGAAATTATATGGTGACAATTTTAGATCACCCAAAAACGCACTTTGTTCAACCATCCCTATGACGACTCTATTCGGTTTCTGCCCATTAAATAAATGATCCTGCACGACGCTCATGTTGCCTTTTGGGATCGAAAACGAAGTAACTTCCGTGCGGGTAATTGGGTATTTCGCTCTCGACATTTGTAACACCTTCGCGTGTGCAAGCGGGATTTCAGGTATCAATTTGACTTTCCTCAAATATAACGATGCCGCTTTAATGTTCAGTTTACATTTTACGTCAGAATGCAAGCAAAAATCGGTATTGGGCTTTCCAAAAACAAATTTTAAATCCACCAAGTTCAAAAGGTAGCGAGGTTGTTGGCAAATGTCTAAATGAAGAGCACCAATCATATCTATAGTTCCTTTTTGGGCGAATTTAGCTCTCTTCAAGAAACCCTTGTTATTCGCAAAATCGTTGAACTTGTACGGCGTGTCGCAATAAAATAATGAGCTTGTCAGATGACTATTTTTAGCAGAGTCTCCAAACGTTAACATAGTTTGAATCATACTTTTGTACGGGTAATTTTGAGCGCAAGGGGTAACCGATTTCTCGTTTAAAAACAAATGCACTTCGGGAAAGAGACTATGCAAAAACAAATTAACTGGGGCTACATTATCCGCCGGTGTAGTAACTGTACCATCCGCGGCAATCACGGCTGCTTTCGGGGAAGATCCATCGTCCATTTTCACATCCACTTGAACATGAAGCAGAGTTTGGGACAAATCCGTGTAGGATTCAGAATTTCCACTAATGCAGAAAACTATATATAATAATAATAATGTTTATTGACGGGTAAAAAGAAAGCCAGAGGCTTATTGTGGCCCGACTCAGTTACAAACAAATTGAAAAAAAAAGTAATAAAAATAATAAATACATAAGAACGGAACAATGAGGTGAACAAAAGAAATAATAATAATAATAAAAAAAAACATATAAATTAAAAAACAAAACAAGTGTCAAACAACAGAACAGAGTGAAAAATAAATAAAAAAACCAAAACACAAAAAAATACAATGATGCGACTCAGTGGACGAATTTGTCCAACCGGGCCTTGAACGCATGTACGGACGAGTTCCGCTTCACCTCACTAGGGAGACCATTCCACGAGTTAATTACCCGTTGCGTGAAAAAGACACGCCGAGGTAGGGACGTACAGCGGAACTTGGAAAGAGTGGGCGCTCTCCTCCCAGTCCAGCGAACGGTAAAGAACGCGGTGGCATCCACGTCGTAGTGGCCATGGACCAATTTGAAGGTTTCCACCAAATCCTGACGCAGCCGCCTTTCAGCTAGGGACATAAGGCCCAGCCGTCTGAGGCGCTCCGGATAGGGCAAAGTTCGTAGGCCAGAAACAAGTTTTGTGGCCCTGCGCTGGACCCGTTCAACATTTTCAATGTCCCTGACGAGGTGGGGAGACCATATGCTTGAACAGTAGTCAAGATGAGGGCGGATGTAAGTTTTATAGAGGACGCCGAATGACCTGACGCTAAAATGCGAAAAGGAGCGTTTTAAAATGTAAAGAGCACGGGAGCCACGGGCCGCCGCTACCCTACTATGGGTATCCCCCAGCATACCACCAGCCAACATAACCCCGAGGTCCCGCACAACAGACTGAGCCGCAATTGGCCTACCCGCCAAACGGTACTGAAAGCGAGGGTTATTTTTTCCGCAATGCAGGACCACGGATTTGGTGGGGTTGAAACTCATGCCGTTCGAGCTGGCCCACACCTCGAGAGCATCCACGTCCCGCTGCAGTGCGAGAGAGTCAGCGGTCGTGCGAATGCCGCGTCCAACCTTGGAATCGTCCGCAAACAGGCTCACAAACGAGTGTCGGATAGCACGCGGGAGGTCGTTGATGTAAACAATAAAGAGCGTGGGCCCCAGTACCGAACCCTGAGGCACACCACTGGCCACTTCACACCACGAGGAGTAAACACCCCGAAGAGCCACGCGCTGAAGCCGATGGCGGAGAAAGGCCGCAATCCAGGTCACAAGCGTGAAGGGCACGCCAAGCCATTCTAGTTTCCGAAGTAACAACGAATGCGGGACCGTGTCAAAAGCTTTGCGCAAATCAAGGTAGATTAAGTCGACCGAGGCTCCCGAATCGAGGCAACGGGAGGCGTTCTCAAGGGTGCTCAACAAGTTTGTGAAACACGACCGTTTCATCAAAAAACCGTGTTGGTCAGGCGTAAAGAAATCCCGGGCTGTTAGGAAGGAGACAAGAGCATCCCGGACATAGAGCTCCAATTGTTTACACGGTAAACAGGTCAAGCTAATGCCCCGAAAATTCGCGACCGAGCAGGAAGAGGGTGACTTCTTGATAGCCGTAATGTTGCCCTCCTCCAAATAGCAGGAACGACACCCGACAAAATTGACCGTTGAAATATGGCCAACAGGGGCGCAGCCAAAATCGTGGCACCCTCCCGCAAGAGCCGTGGATGAAGATCATCCGGGCCAGGAGATTTGTCGAGCCGCAAACCGCGCAAGTAGCGGCGAACTTCCACATAGGACAAACCCAAATCTGAGGGCTCCATTTCGACTTGGAGCGCGGTCTCGTCAGAAGCGACGCGGGACATAAAGTCCCCAAGATAAACCGCCTCCTCGTGGGGTTCCGGATTAAAGACCGACTGAAAATAAATGTTGAGGGCCTCAACAATCTCAGCGGGGTCCCGAAGCGTAACGCCAGCAGGGTCGTTGACAACCGACAGATGAGCTCTGGGGTTCAGTGAACGCGAGACGTGGGAGTAAAGAGCCTTGGGATTGACGGGAATCTCAGCGACTAGTCGAGATTCATACCGGAACTTAGCGGAACGTATATGACGCGTAAGATCATTACGCGCGCGTGCAAACACATGACGATGTGCCGTAGTCGGTGATGAACGGTAGCGCCGGAAGGCAACGCGCTTTGCCCAAATTAACTTCTCTGTACCGGCGGACCACCAAGGCTCACGACAAAGGCCAGAGCGTGTGGGCACCCGACCAACAATGAGGGGAACACTATCCGCCCGAGCAGCAAGAACATGAGCCACGAAGAGCTCAACCATGTCATTTACGGTGGGAGCCAGGCGCACACGATCCCAGTCCTTGGTAAGTAGAGCGGCCCGAAAAAGCTCGTAGTCACCGCGACCATACGCGAAACGGTCAGGGAGAGGGCATGGAGACGGCAAAGCACTGTCGATTGGGAACGAAAAGGTTAGGACATCATGGTCCGCCTTACCCAAAGGGGGTAAATGGGTAAGCCCATGCACCACATCCCAGTCAAATGTAAGGACTAAATCCAGAAGTGACGGCACATGCTCGCCACGGCTGCGAGTGGGGAGACTGACGTGTTGCCGTAAACGGCAGCCAGTGACAACCGTGAGCAGACGAGACTCCACGGATCGTACACCCAACGAAGTCGTGCAGGTAGGCCAATGAATCGACGGCGAGTTAAAGTCCCCCACTAAGTTTGAATTGTTGCTGATGCTGGAAATGGGAAAGTATTCGACCCATTCACCACTGATAATTCCCGTTTGCGTTAACGGGACTTGGAAAATATCCAATTCGCCATTGACGCAGCCACTAGAGTTAGGATGCATCAGCGCCATATTCTTGGGCTTTAGGAAAATATATCGGAATAAGAACGACACGATGTTTTCCTCTTCTTAGCTTTAACCCGAGTGACTTTGCGATGCACCCTCCGCCTCTTTTTAATTCCGGATCCTGTCATCTCCTTAACCACATTCGCAGCTGACAATAAGGTTTCTTTACCGGCGCTCTTCGATCTAGTCACTAGAGACTTTTTAATTGGAATACCACTAGCAACGTCCGTCAGGACTTTCGCTCCGGTATCGAGAAATTTTCTTCCAAGAAACTGAGCACCACGTTTAAAAAGGGGCATGGCGCTCCGAAAGGCCGAAGCCAGTATGTTCCCTAATCCATACCCTCTTTGTACAGGAACACCCCGATATACAGGCATGGATCCGAAACCAGCCTGGTTTAAATAGTAGTCCTCATAATCGCTTAGGGCGGAAATGTAATGGGGTCGTCCCATGATGTTTGTCATTCGCCGCTATTCACTGAACTGAAAGTTACCTCATCCAGCTCGTATTATTATAAGGTGAGCCAGGTCCTCCGCGGTCTGAAGTGTAGAGTAACGTTCACCTTCCCTCGTTCGAATTGTATAGGGTTTCCCAGTTCATCCATAACGTTAATTTCTATAGTTTGTATGTCCGAAGAAGCTACAGGCAGATAATGAGGTCGAGCAAATTCCACATCGACAGTTTCTCCGTCTTTTCCTTTCACGCTGATTATTCTCAAAAGAGGGACTTTACTATCCCCTACGATCGTATTTGTAACTACGTCAGAGTAAACAAACAGAGAATGTAATCCAGCATCCAAATCCACGATATAAGGCGCCATCATGGATTCCGTAATTACGTAATCTTCATTTGAGTCAAGCGTAAATCCCATCATAACCGCAATATCACCAGGTATATTTATCGTGTAATTATAGTCCATAAAAACGGATACGCGTTTTAAACTAGCAGTATACGTGAATTTGATTGTGCTATCATTGAACAACAACATTCCGAGTAAATCTCGAATTGATAAGAAACTGCCTTTAGGAATAACAACTACCGTTTCCATAGTTATAGCGTCAGTGGACCAAATTCTTATAAATCTTTCTTCCCTCACATTATTCCAGGTTCTTGGATAACTTATTTCCGTTAATCCAACTTCGTAAGGGCCATTAAGTTTTACTACTTCTGGAAGATACGTCCTAAATTTACTCGTAGTATTGTTGGGAAAGTATTTTGTCGATGAATCGGATGGTAAAGTGATATAGAAACTCATTGTAAGTCAATTTCCTGCACCCAACTGCCAAATTGAGGTCCGTATCCACTCCAACGCACCAGCAATTCTACGGTATTATCAGCTTTTTTTCTCTTTTTCAGCACTTTTTCAATTTTGAACGCGCAAGTCTCGAGATCTTTTCCCACCTTTTGTACTTCCTCTTTGTAAAAAACACCCAAAATGGGTTCCGGATTTAACGCCTCGAGTTTATATACCGGCGGTTGTCTCGGTATTTGCTTAATTACTCGAAATAATTCTTCCGAAAAATTAGGGACGTATCCTTCTCAAAAAGCCCTTTGTTTTTGCTTATTCTGACAATGTCTCCGATTTCAAAATCGTACTTCACAGGGGGACTGAAGTCAATATCTCAATATAAATTCTTCCAAATGATTTTGGAATTTTGAGGTGTTACTTCTATAGGTTTACATTTAATTGAACGGTGGTAACTGTTATTATAAGCACTAACTAATCTGGGGAGCACATCGACGTACGTATATGTATTTTTCGCAGTAAAGTATCGATACATCCTTGATTTAAACGATCTGATAAATCGCTCGACAATACTGGCTTTCACTTCCGAGTTTGTCGCGAAAAACTCAATTCCTCGTGATTTTAATTCAGCTTGAACGGCTTTACACACAAACTCATTCCCATGGTCACTCTGTATTCGCCTTGGTTTTCTTTCACCATCCAGTATCTTTTTCAACGCCTTTACTATAGTATCTCCTTTCTTATCTTTCACCGGTTCAACGAAAGCGTATTTACTAAAAATATCTATACAAACAAGTATATATCGATAGCCTTTGTTTTGTTTGGAAAGTTTCTGGAGGTCAATGAGGTCGGCTTGCCATTGATCGTCTATACCGTACGCTATCGTCTTATTTCGATTATATCGCCACCTGGTATTTTTATGTAGAGTATAGGTATCTTGCTTTTGTAAAAATTCCTTAACGTTTTTGTCGTCACTTTGAGACCCTTCTCTTTAGCTGAACGATACAATCCGCGAATACCAACGTACCCACCAGAGTCAGATACGTCGTAATAAATATTTTCTAGCTTATCCATAAATGGTACTATTTCCGGATGTGCGTGTCGCATAGTACAATATTAAGAAGTCGAAAACTTCGATTATTATGAAACATAATATTATTAAGACGCCGGTTAATATTTTTGGATTTTTTGAAAAGGATTCAAATAATCTGGACACGATACCTTGCGCTACAACTTCTGTACAACCATCCATTTTGAGATATGAAAGGGAAATAAAGGCTCATAACTCGTGATAAACGTTTTATTTGTAATTACAATCAAATCGTCACCCATTGATTAAGTTTGGGTGGTGTCGCGTTAAACATTAATGATTTCAATACACGCGCTCTAGTAGGGTTTTTGATAAATTTTTTCGGTACATTGTTATTTTGCAATATTTCGTAGAAGCTTTTGTAACCCGTTGGGTCGGTATTTGGTATGGTTTTTCTAACCGCATCGTAAATTAAATCCACTACGTTAGTTCCGGGCACCACCCTTCCCCCAACTTCCATTTCGCCAAGTTCGTTCCACGAAATATACCTCAATGTCCAAGTGTACAACGATATCGCGTCAGAAAGCATGCACGGTGGGATAGACGTTGCAATTTCTTCGTACCAGGTTTTTTTAACTGATTTATTTTGTTTTTCAACTGGTTTCCGATTAGATGCAATGTGTCGTTGCAAAGTTTGATTATATGAAGTTAATTTCTCCGATTCGCAAATACGAGGGTTGTCGAGAATAGTTTTCATTTCTTTATCCAAGGATGGTATGTCCGATTCGAGAGCGACATCTTCGGTGGTAGTATTCTTCATTCGACGTAAAGCGTCCTCGGACACCAAAATCATTTTCCGAGCCATTTATTTATTTATGGCACGATTTATGGCAGAGCCTGCAACTGAACTAACGATTGAGAGTAACGGTGCTAATAAAAGTGGGAGAAAACCTCCTTTCTGAACTAGAATCTGTTTTCTCTTAGCGAGAGGAATTTTTCTACAAAGTTTATGCAACACATTACGGTGTTTCTTCAATTGTATCTGTTAGTTGAATGTTACCGCGTAGTACATTTATACAACATTCGACTAAGGCTAATATAGCGTCACGATTCGATAGTTTGATGATAGCCTTCCTCTGTTTCGCGTTACAAGTGCTCAAAAATTTTAAAAAATTCAAGTTTTTACACACCCGTTTTGATGTTGATATAGTCATTTTATTTCGGTACAAAAATAGCGGCTTCTTCCCCTGGTATTATTCCCGTTCGCAGTCGATATTCATCTGCAGTGTTTGGCTTCAGGTCGATGAATAAATAACCGTATGGTTTCGCCACGGCTTGACGAAATGCATCGACAACAAACTTGGTATTAGAAGGGGAAATTTGTTTAGCGATATTTAAGACACTGGAGACGTCTCTAGCCGAACGAAAAATTACGAGGTATTGGGAATTTAAATTGAGGGTCCTAACTTCTTTCCCGTGATAAAACAAATTTTGCATTAAAATGAGTACCGAAGTGTTACGGTGATGGGAACCTCGAATAAATAAGTTAGTGACGTCTTTGTTATTAGCTATTTCGCATAATAGATCGTCGAGGATTATAAAATTTCTAACCTCGGGATTCAAATTGCTCGGGTCTAATAAACCCTCGTGAAACTCAACGTTAGGATTATTTTCCAACACGGAATTAAATAATTTCTCTTGGTGCTCTGTATAACACCAAACTATTCTTTGGGGAGGTCGAGAAATGCAGGACGCATTATGCTTAATTAAATTGGCAATGAAATGTGACTTTCCACATTGAGTGGGACCTGAGACAAGCCCAGTGAATGGATGTTTCATAACTGGGTCCATGATTTTAAATGAGCTACGATATAGAGAATTGAGACTTTAATACCAATTATTTATTGTTTAAAAATCTTCAGTTTTATACAACATCTTTTTAGCGTTACATACAATGAAAGACATAATCGCATCGCGAATATCCTCATTTAAAAAGGTGTCAATTTTATGGGTAATTTCGGAATAACTAATAGTATCCATCGCGTCTACAAAATACGTGTCTAAACGGGTGTTCCAATCAATCATCAGACAATCGTGTTGTTTTTGTGAGGGATGATCAATTTTACAACCATTGCATTGCTTATCCACGTATTCAGTAATATGGTCCAGTACGTCTCGTTTGATATTTTTGAAGACCCGTTTCACTTCGTTGTGATACGCTATGACTTCGTCGTATTTGTCCATCAAGGTCTTCCAAGGGTATTGCGATATGGTAAAACCCCTTTTGGTTAGGTACTGCTTTCTATAATTCGTCCCAGTTCCGGGGATGATTTCTCTCACGTCCACCACTCTCCGATTTTGGAAAATGCTTAGCTGGACTCGTCTTGTTTCTGATCCTTCGAAGAAAAACGAAGAATTTTCAATGGAATCGCTTTCCAAGAAGGAAGATATTTGATCGTTCTTGTCCCGAAGTTGTTTGAAATGACTTTCTGTTAAAGCGATGCCCACACTCCCATCCAAAGTTCCGATAAAAATGTTACAATCTGGAGTAACCGTTACCCCTTTGGTGGTAGAAATAGGGAAAGTCTTGAGATGATTCCTATAAGTTTCGAAAATATCTTGTAAATACTGTAAAATATCAAGGTATAGACTACCATACTTACATCGTCTAGATTGTATTCGAATGACGAGGTGTAAGAGATTCGGTTGAGATAAATCAGAATGATGGTTAAAGTTAGAAAATCGGCTTTATATAGTAAATTTGGTTGAACTTTGAACCTTTCTCTTCGAAAGAAGCTATGGTTATTTCTCAATTATAAATTTGAATTCTTGGTACTTTATTTTCTGAATCGTATATATATGTAGACTGTACAACTGGTATGGATAATTTATAATTATACCTGGATTTTCTATTAAACCGGTAAAAATACATCCATATTTGAATCCACCATCGATTCCTAGGTATGCACTAACCGTAATATTTAGTCGGCCTCTCCCGTACCCTTGGATCGGTGAAATTAAAAACAATCCTCATTTTCCATTGTTCGGAAAAATTATATACCCTATAGTCAATGTTGTACGTATAATCCCTATGAAGAATTTATAATTCACGCTCTTTCATACACATTGAAAACGTTTTCCTCTCTCTCTCTCTCTCTCTCGGATGGTCGTCTCTCTCTCTCGGAAGAGAAATTTGAGAACTCTTCGTTCTGTCTCGACACCAGTCTCCCGTAATATACCAGGGAAAGCACCGATGATTAGGCAAATAATTTTCATACAATTGTTTCGGTCTCCCCCCCCCCCAACGTACTCTGAAACGGCGTAAGAATCCAATCCCCTCGTCGAATTGTGTACGGACCCTACGTACTACCTTTGACGGGCTCTACCGTACTATGAGGTGGAAAATTTTAAAAAACAATCCCCATTTTCCCTTATCCAGAACTAATCGGTCTTCCCCGTACTTGTAAACGGTGTAAGAATCCAATCCCCTCGTCTAATTGTGTACGGACCCTCCGTACTACCTTTGGCGGCCTCTACCGTACTATGAGGCGGCAAAATTTAAAAACAATCCCCATTTTCCCTTATCCAGAACTCTTATTTATATACTACTACCAGTAGAGAAATATTAGCCTACTATGGCTAATTAGTTCAAGGACGAGACACGGAGAGTGCTAAAATACCCACATTAAGGCCAAATTAAGCGCATTGGTGATTGTTTACCGTTTTCCGTTTTTATAATTATTTTTCCATAGCATTCTTAAGATAGAACTTAATGTCCATGAACATCTACAGAAAATCTCTCGCTTTACGACAAGTTTTTCGTAAAACTCATCGAAAAGCCAATTCCGACGCGTTTCTGCCCGGTAAAAACTAGGCTTAAAACGTCTTATTATTTCTCTCCTACTTGACGAAAGTCTTAAATGTCAACCAGGAAAATTTGAATTGTATAACGTCAAAATCATATGTCCCATAAAATTTCAACATATTTCTTAATACCAGCTGGTCATTGTTGGTCGAAAATACCTCCCAAAAACGTTGAGTAGTTTATACTGGACCAAAAATAAGAAATCAATTGATAAATCCACAGACGTGAAAAAATATAGTTTTTAAAATAATAAAGAGTAAAAAGATATATAGCCTCATTCATTAGCTACATTTTCTTGGTTTATATACTATGTAAAAACGCCTTGTAGAACTACGGTAATAGTTCTTTTACAAAAAGTGGGCATTATGGGTTTTGAGAGAACGTCATTTAAAAAAATATTCAAAAATACCTCCCTAAAACCAAAATAAATATTAAGAGTTCATAGAAGTGAGGAAATAAATTTTAAAATTTTCTCACTCATTGAAACTAAAAAAGTAAAATGCCTCATTCATTATCCAAATTTTCTGGGTATAATTACTATAGCTTCTTAAAATATCTAATGGATATTCGCATTATCGTGATAATTCTTGTAGAAAAAGTGTGATTTCATTGGCAAATTTGAAATGAGTAATATCGTCCATTTTGTTTGTTTACCGTTCTGAGAAAGAAAATCTCAACGTTTCGTTTTCCGTCGAGATTTTCGATCAAGTAAGAACTTTGAATATGTGTGCTCTTAATGTATAAATATCATAAGGCATGGACCAAACAAATTCGAGAACTCATGCGCGGGTGATTTTTATGGTGTAGACGAAAGTAAAAAATTAAAAAACTAGACTTAGTTCCCATAATTAAAGAAACCAAATGAAGCAAAATCATTGTTATCGTACGAACATATTATGCGTGTTTTTAAGCTCAAATTTGTACATATTCAAATTCCTCTAGACAAATCTGCACTGTTTAGTAATGTGCTTTGATTAATTCTTGGTGAACCATAAAACTGCATTAATAATATTGATCTACCAAATACTTGATATTTGAGAGGTGGAAAGGATAGTGGAACTTCAAGGAGAATTATCTAACATTAAGTTTATATATCAGACGTTTTCCTTAGCCTCTAGCTCTTGAAGTTGTGACATTGAGCTTTTTCGATCCCGACGGAACTCACGTGAATGAAGAGAAAAATTTCTAAAATCTCGGCCACGAGCTAGTACGAGCTTTTGATGCAGTGCTTTACAGCGGTGGAGAGTTAAGTGAAAGAGGTGGGGCTAATTTTAGGCTGAGAAAGTTCAAGTATGGAGTTTACATCTATGTGGACGTCTTCTATGGCGACCGTGAGGCGTGCTAAGCCTTTTAAAGGTCGTGATTAATTCGACATTTAATTTAGAAGCCGTCAGAATTTTGGTAAGATTTTACTTTACCTACCTAACCCAACCAACACTTGATTCTGACTAATTAGGCCACGGGGAGTTCGGAAAAAATAGTGAAAAAATTCTTAACCCGCCGCAAGTTGGTCAAAAAAATTTTTGAAAATTTGAAAATTGCATGTACTTACCGCCATTAAGACCGCTACGCGCCTAAACGCATTCTGCCCTCGATCTTGAAAAACTACCCGGGGGGGGGGGTAAATATAATAATAAGGACTCGCGACGGAAATCAAGGAGCACATACTGCGGAAATATAGCTATGAAATTTTAAACACCCACTGAAACATTTAGAATTCTCATACCAGGATAGAAAAATATTTGAAGCGAGCTCCAATTTTAAAAATAAACAACGATATTTTGCTAAATTGCGTAGATTATTTCGGAAGTAAATAAAGATAAACAATAATATTTTGGAAAAGGTGTAACATTATTTGGGAAGTAAATGAAGATAAACCACAATATTTTGGAAAAGGCGTAACATTATTTGGGAAATAAATGAAGATAAACAACAATATTTTGGAAAAGGCGTAACATTATTTGGGAAATAAATGAAGATAAACAACAATATTTTGGAAAAGGCGTAACATTATTTGGGAAGTAAATGAAGATAAACCACAATATTTTGGAAAAGGCGTAACATTATTTGGGATGATAAACAACATATTTTGGAAAGGCGGTCACTTATTTGGAAAATTATATAATATTTGCTTAAAATGTGGCACTTAGCGTTACCCGAGAAACACCACATGGAGGTGGCCACACGTCGTTTCTCATGGGGAGTTTTGTTTAGGCAGGTCCCCTTGCCTACTGCCGTATATATTTACTGAAATTCCACCAAATCTCGTGAAAATCGGTAAATAATAAATTAATTAAGATGACTCAATTCGAGAACCTAAATATCTAGTAGCCCCATCCAAATATTTTATAAGTCCTGAATGAATATCATATGAATAATATCTACCCTGATTTTCCGGTTTTTTCATGTAAATGAAAAGATCTGCAACCTTACGTTCGTCCTGCCTTGAACAATCTTTCCAACGAATGATTCGCCAAAAATTGTATTCCGATATTCCATTCAATATGCAGAATGCTACAACTTGCATTCTTTTTACGTATGTGCATTTTACTGGAGTGGCCGAGTGGACGCTCCATGAGCAGCCTAAGTTTGGGTTGGTGCGTAATATAGTGCTGCCATCTGTGTACTAAAATTTGTACTAAAATATTTCAAAGTTTCTTTGAATATTTTTAAATTATTTTCACCATAGAAGGCGCTATAGTCGTACGCACCAACCTTAACATGTAGCGCCTCTGGTGGATTCTGTGCTACACATCGGTACAACATACGCGTGTTGTAGGCATTGTATCGGCCACTCCAGTAACACCTTTCTTTCTCTATGGTGCATTCGTCAAAAAAAGCACACACAATATGTTCAGGAACGCTGCTAAAATCAGATACATCCTTTCCATTTAGCAACCTTCGCATCGCTGCAACGCGATTGCTTTTGAAAGCCATAATTATCAACTTTATCTCAAATAATTTTTATTTTTACAAACCGTTAATCCTTTTCAATAAATGGTTTGAAAAAAAAAGATCTAAATCTACCTTTTATTGTGGGCAGAAGCAGGTTCGGTTAGGTTTTTGGTTCGGATAGCTTAGGATTTCACTTCACGTGGAGAAAATGAATTTTTGTTCTAGATTTAAAACATCCAAACCCACCGCCGGCACAATGGTTGTCATGGTAACGTGGCAACCTTCTTCTTTGCCATGGCAACGGTTCGCGCATGCGCGAACCGTTTTTAAGTAACAGGTGACCTTTTAAGACAATTCTTTATTACTCATCAGACGCGTTTGAGCGAGCTAAGCGAGAGGTTTAATAAAACTCAATTTTGTGGCATTATTTTGTTGGGAAGAGATATTTTTGTTGGGAAGAGATATTTTTGGTGGGAAGAGACATTTCTGGTGGGAAGAAACACATTTTTGGTGGGAAGCATTTGGTTTTGTGGCTGGCCTATTTTCAAAAATGGAAAATCCAACTTTTGAAAACCCTAATTTTGAAACTGCGGAACAGTTTTTCCACAGTATTTCGTTAAAAAATTGGGGTGGATTTTTTCCATGTATGAACGAAGAGTTAAGGGCCAAATCTGAAAGGGACGCTAAAACTCTGGTGATTTCATTGGACTTGGTTCCAAGCGTTACTTCTTTCAATGAAAGAAAGATCGCTTGTACTTGCGGAAATAAATCCGACGATGGAATTATCGATGGATTTCTTGTGGGGGTGTTTAACAACCAAAGTCGGTTTGGATACGTAATCCGATGTTCCACTGGGCAATCTCGAGCCAACAAGCGAAAGGCTTTAAGGGCATTGAAGAAAAAGGTTCCCGATCATTTGGTTTCCGAGTGTGTGAAGGCTTTCGTCCCCTCCAAAAACACATGGTTTTATAATCAAAATTTGTCGGTTACCGACAATCTTTTCCTCGTTTTCCTTTGGGTTTGTAAAATGAGCGTCACTGACGCTACAACCCATAGTGAATGTTCCTCACGAACAGTTGTGGATTATTTTTCCATGTGTCGTGAGGTAACGGAGATTGTCATTTCTAATAGGGCCGACAAAGTTCAGATTGGAGGACCAGGACTGTTTGTGGAGGTGGACGAAACCTACCTTCATACTCGCAAATACAACCGAGGGGCGGAGTTAGCCGGGGAAACCATTTGTATCTTTGGAATTTATTGCCGGGATACAAAAGATGGTCTATTTTTGAAAGTGAAAAATAAGTCCCGTGCTGTTCTGTGGACGCAAATGGCAAAATATATAGCCCCTGGGTCCATCATCGTGTCTGACGGAGCCCCTATGTACATGAATTGTACGTTAATGGGCTTTCGGGAGCACCTTACCGTGCTTCATAAGTACGAGTTTGTCAACTCGGAAGATTCTCGCGCCCATACGAACAACATCGAGAACCGAAATAGACACGTGAAGGATGCCATTAAGTCCCACAGAACAGACAGGTCATTAAGTAGCTATATGGCTTCTTATTGGTACCGATGCCTATTTTTCAAGGACCAGGATGGAAACTGGCTTCCTCCTGGAACCAATTTTGCTCGGTTCTTGGAAGACGTAAAGGCTTGCTACCCTGGACCGGGCAAAAAAGGCCTTGAATTAATTGAAATCGGGGTCTCGGAGGAAGAGCTGGCTACTCTCGATCCCGAGACAGAACCAGCATTTTTAATTGCTGGCCAAAACGAAGAAAACACTGCCGAATTCACTGACGAATAAGGCAACGTTTTCTTAGTTTTTGGCAGTAGGCAAGGGGCCTGCCTTATCAAAACTCCCCGGTTGGATTATAGCGGCAGTAGGCAAGGGGCCTGCCTTATAAAAACTCCCGGTTGGATTATAGCGGCAGTAGGCAAGGGGCCTGCCTTATCAAAACTCCCGGTTGGATTATAGCGGCAGTAGGCAAGGGGCCTGCCTTATCAAAACTCCCGGTTGGATTGTAGCGGCAGTAGGCAAGGGGGCCTGCCTTATCAAAACTCCTCATGAGAAACGACGTGTGGCCACCTCCAAGTGGTGTTTCTCGGGTAACGCTAAGTGCCACACTTTACTGCATAGCCATCGGTATAAACAGTTTTGCAGTTAGTAGTGTATAATTTTTAACATACACTTTCTTCCAACATATTGAAGCCTTTTTAAAATATTGTTGATCACCACCATTTGCTTCCCAATAATTGGCCGCCTTTTCAAAAATATTGCTAATTATCTTCATTTACTTAACAAACAATATTATGCCTTTTCCAAAATATTGTGCTTTACCTTCATTTACTTCCCAAATAATGTTACGCCTTTTCCAAAATATTATTGTTTATCTTCATTTACTTCCCAAATAATGTTACGCCTTTTCCAAAATATTATTGTTTATCTTCATTTACTTCCCAAATAATATTACGCCTTTTCCAAAATATTGCGGTTTATCTTCATTTACTTCCCAAATAATGTTACGTCTTTTCCAAAATATCATTCTATGCCTTCATTTATTTCCCAAAAAATATTATGCCTTTTCCAAAATATTGTGGTTTATCTTCATTTATTTCCCAAATAATGTTACGCCTTTTCCAAAATATTGTGGTTTATCTTCATTTACTTCCCAAATAATGTTACACCTTTTCCAAAATATTATTGTTTATCTTTATTTACTTCCCAAATAATGTTACACCTTTTCCAAAATATTATTGTTTATCTTTATTTACTTCCGAAATAATCTACGCAATTTAGCAAAATATCGTTGTTTATTTTTAAAATTGGAGCTCGCTTCAAATATTTTTCTATCCTGGTATGAGAATTCTAAATGTTTCAGTGGGTGTTTAAAATTTCATAGCTATATTTCCGCAGTATGTGCTCCTTGATTTCCGTCGCGAGTCCTTATTTTTACCCCCCCGGGTAGTTTTTCAAGATCGAGGGCAGAATGCGTTTAGGCGCGTAGCGGTCTTAATGGCGGTAAGTACTTGCAATTTTCAAATTTTCAAAAATTTTTTTCACCAACTTGCGGCGGGTTTAGAATTTTTTCACTATTTTTTTCGAACTCCCCGTGGCCTAATTAGTCAGAATCAAGTGTTGGTTGGGTTAGGTAGGTAAAGTAAAATCCTACCAGAATTTTTTTCAACCACGAATTGGTTTTCAGAGCTCTTTATCTATTTCAAACTTAAAAAATTTTAATTCTTATCGTTATTTGTAACTCAATTGCCTTAACGTAAACTCCGTTTGTCTTATAAGAGCCCCGTCTCTCTATTGGCCGAGTAGCTCATCACATGCGAAACCAATCTCGATTCCAAAAATTTAAGTTTCTTATCTTTTAGGGGGAACCTGACACACAATACTCTCATTCGTAGGCTGGAAAACATCTCCCTCATGTTGATAATTCCCTAGTGGTGTTACAAATTTCTTATACGGGAGTTTGATTCTGGGCGGTCATTGGAATTGCCTAACATTTAATTTAAAAATTGATGCCGTCAACAATGTCGAAATAATTGCCTCGTATTTGTTTGTTTATGTTAAAGACAATATCAGCGGAGTTCATCATTGTATTCACCCTAGACGGAAACAGATGCATTTGCACTTTGTCTCTCATTAAGTTTTGGCGAGAACAAAGCAAATTAATGCTTTCATTGACTTTGACTCGCAAGCCGCGTTCGTTGTTCAAAAGCAAAATATCCCCTGCTCGTCCTTAGGTGAATTTCAGACCACCACTGAATAAGACGATGATTTGGTTAAAAGTGAATGTGTTTTGTTGACATGTCGCATGGTTCTGTTTTATCTGTTAGAGTTGGAACGAACACTTGTTTCATAGGCCTTGTATTTTGCAAAGTAAATAAATCTTAAATGTACTTTTTTGCGCTGTCAGTCAGTAATTTTCTTTATTTATATTATTAAAAAAGAACAAAAAAGGAACTGGTTTAGTAGATTTGTCACTTTACTAACTCCAACTCGAAATAACTTTTGATGGAATATATTATTTTATTTAGATATAAATATATCGCCTCGCAAAAAAATTACTGGTAAAGATTAAATTAGTTTATGAAAATTAGAGCCGATCCTGAAATATTGGCTCCACAAGCTCATAACATACTGAATAGGGGTACAATAGTTGCGGTTCTTGTAAACATATCGCATCTAAGAAATTGAATTATTCACCATAACATTTTCGTCAAATTTTAAAATTCCCTAGCAGCAAGAGTCTTCCGTTAAAAAGCCGAATTAATTCCGAATAGTTAACTTACTATTCCTTAATTATTTTGAGAGTTTTTGCAACCCTAATTGTCCACTATTTTTTGTTTCTAGTTCGAAATATTTCCCAACAATTGGCGCAATGATGTTTTCAAGTTCTCCTACCAACTGTTAAGATGTGTTAAAACTATTTACAATGTTGCACGCATCGTTGTGTGATGCTTCAGACAAATTTCCATAATACGTCAAAGTATTCAAATCACCCATGGCATTGAATAGACAACTTGTATCATGTTGTTGGTATTGTGACTTTATAAAGTTGGTTTGGAACCTTCAAAGTGAGAGCCATTGCGATTGGCAAGCCAAATGTTTTATTTCAGTCTTTATATATGCTGTAAGTTGGGAATTATTAGTCAGATAAATTTAAAATACTTAAGCTGTGGACTAACCGACTCATCCCCCTAGTCGGATTATATTTTGTAAGATCGATGCTCAGTTTTACCTGACGTATGTCACGGAAAGGTTCTAATTTCGACGTGTTTGTCTGTATGTTGTTACACCCCAGGGGACCGCGTTCGTAGTTGGAAAATCGGAGCAAATGTGTTCTCAATTTCCGGACCACATTTACAGTTCCCGGAAATTTGGAAAATTGTATTCCACTTATGCTGGCTATTACTCCATTGTCTGTTTAACACCACCATCCTTTACTCATGTGTTTATTCCACATGGACACCAGTCTGTTGTTACTGGCTAGACTCAAAACCCTTGCAATAATTCGACTCTTTCATATGTGTGTTTAATTGTTTGGAAACCCTACCAGTTGATTTATCCGTTACCAATCTGTATTGAAGATTAATATTTAATAATTTGAGCAAGAATAACTTATTTTGTCGTCTACTTAAGGCAAAGCAACAACGTTTCTCTACACTGTTGGTACATTTTACTGTTCTAAAGTTTACGCGTAATATTTAAAGCCAGGCCCTTGACAATGCTAAAATTAATACGCTTAATCCGTAAACGAAAAACATGAAGCGCCTACAAGGTAGTAAGGGGTGGTGACGTTTCAAATGTACGAATTCTGACCAAGAAACTCTGCAGTACGGAAGCGGAAATTCCTTAATAGTGGCCACAAAAGAAATCAAACATTTGGACATTTGGGGTTAAATGTACAAGTTTACCCATCACCCTCATTTTGTATCCGCTATTAAAAAATTACATTTTCGTTTTAAAAAGATCGCTTGCTCTTTTTAAACAGTCAGTAGAACATTTCAAATATTCAAATTTGATTCCTCAACACGTACTCCTTTTTTAAATAATTAATTTCACGATAAAATGTTTTCGGAAAATCTAATTTTAAATCGTGTTTTAAACAATAAAAAACACAACTTTTTTTACTACATTTTTGCCAACCCTGGGAAGGATCCTTTCTTACACCTTCAAATTCTAAATTTTAGGAGCTCTTGATTTTCGTGTTTGACTTCGCAGTACATGTTCGTGTTCCGATAGTCAAGGGGTATGATACTCGCACTGGATGAGAGTGGTACCGCGTTCAAGTCCCTCAGAGGTCCCGTCTTACAGCTTCATCTTATAAACTTAGGAGTTTTTGGTTTTCGTTTTTTTGTGTTTTTCTTCTCAATAGGTTTTTGTGGTCCGTTGGTCAAGGTGTATGATACTCGCTTTGGATTCAAGTGTACCCTGGTTCAAATTCCACACGGACAATTTTTTACACCTTGACATTTTAAATTTAATGAGCTCTTGCTCTTTTTAAACAGTCAGTAGAATATTTCACATATTCGATATTGATCGCTTAACACGCACTCCCTTCAAAATAATTTCGGAAAATCTAATTTGTTCATGAAAAAGCTCAAATATGTTATTTTTCAATTAATTTGGAGGGAATAAATCGATTAACAATTAAATACGTTGATTGAATTAAATAGTGATTAAGGAATAAATTAATATAAATATAGAAAAATTGCAATATCGGATCTTCAGTCAATTGATCATCGTTTGTTTTTTCTGTCCAAACCAAGATCATTTTTTTAATCAAGCAGGCTGTGAAAATAAGCGCCTAGCGCTAGCGGGAGTAGTGGCTTAAAGGAGAGCCGCGATAGACTATTAGATATAGACTACTAGATCTGCCAGAGTGATTTTAAACATGTTTAAAACTATTTTTTTGGTGTTTTTTACTGTTTTTTTCTACTCGTTTAAAAAACAGTTTAAAACAACAAATCGTGTAACAGTAAAAGACACAACTTTTGTTTTTTTTAATAAACTCAATTTTGGACCATACCAGCGTTACCAGGAGATATCGGCTGAGGCCTTGCACGAGAGGAAAAGATGCCTTCACCTTGCCTATACTTCTTCTTCAGCGATATCACACTGCTACCATCAGTAGCTCATGACTTTACACGAAGTTCACTTCTCCCTACCTCGCGCCGGCCATCATCTATGAAGTATTTTTACAGGCGAGAAACGGTACCGTTCCTCCCGAACAGCGAGGCAGAGAGGTGAAAATAAAAACACTAGCGTCGCGTAGTGAGAAAAATGTGCGTAAAACTGGTTTTTTACGGGTGTGGTATTGGGGAGGGCCCGGTTGTTTACTTTCGTTGGAGCTCGTACGAGCAAGTACTAATGTTTGGGAATCGTAACGAAACATGGCGAACCTATTGAACAGAATTAAGAAAGAAGTACTAAGTGAACTTCATGTAAGCCATTCTCGCGCTCGTTTACATGAGCAAATTATTGAGTCACCACGCTTCCAGTTCTATATACAAGAATTTTCAAAACTTGCCATACATCACGAAATTTTCTCATTCTTGCAAAAATCAAACCATTTTCGGAGTGAATTCGTTTTTGATTTTTCGGAAAATGATGACGATCAAATTGACATCCGGGAGTTATTCAATTTTTATGCTTGCATTATATATAGGTAAGTTAATTATAGTTTAAGTCGAGGGGTCGGACATATGGCGCTTTTGGGTATGGTATTTTTGCATTTTGAGAAGGATTTTGGGATTTTAATTAAGATTTCCATGTTAATTTCCCATTGAATATATTTAGAGATTTTGGGATTTCGACAAAAGTGCATGGGATTTTCGCTAGTGTCCGACCCCTCGGTATAAGCTGTCAAAAATTACAATTTTTGCTAACTTAAATAATAATTTTTATGTGTTGGCACAGAATAGTTAATGAAGCTAATGTTGATAATACACAAACTGATGAGGATGTGGAGGAACCTGTCGAGGAAGGTGACGATGGAAACGAACGAGATGTCTGTCAAACACTAGGGTATTTTGAGTAGCATTCCATTTCTGTAATAAATTTCAAGGAGGAAATACTTATGGTTTACGCGTCCTACCAAAAGTGCAAAAAGCTTTGGAGACGGCCTACGATAATATCAAAAAGGCTCAAATTAGGCAAAAAGCCAATTACGACAAACGCCATAGGGATTTCAAAATGGAAGAGGGTGATCTAGTTCTGAAACGCACGCATCATCTCTCCAAGGCTGTCGATAATTCCGCAGCTAAGTTAACGGAAAAATATGAAGGCCCTTTCAAAATAGCGTCAAAGCTTAGCTCGAGAACTTATAGGTTGGAAAATGTGAACACGAGAAAGGTGCTTTTCGGCACCTACCACATTTCTCAATTAAAACCATATGTTGAGCGGAAAGATTTAAACCTTCGAGATTCCGATTTTTGTACGTCCTCCGCTGAACTGCATGACAGTGAGCCGGACGAATTGGTCCCAAATTTTAATAGAGGTCGAACCTTAAGACCCAGGGATCCCATAACTGGAAAAGTCAAGAGAACTATCTAGTGTTTTTTTTCTATGCGCATAGTTTTGATTTTTTTTTACCCATCAGTGCACTGGTGAATATGGAGATTTCTAATCGTCGTAGCTACCCATTATCCGTTTTGTATAGAGTGTAATTTGTTTTTTTCTTTTTTTGCTGTGTCATTTTGTTTTCCAGAAGGGCCATCCTTTTTTGTTTCTCGTATTTTTTTGTTTAGTTCGATCGAGGACGTTCGAAGCCAGTCTGGGGGGAGTTGTGACGAAAATATTTCCATATTTAAAGCTATAGTAGGAGTTGTAACGAAAATTTTTCCATATTTAAAGCTATAGTAATCTGAAACGAAATATTTCCCAACTTTAGTTTAAATTCATCATTTTACCCGTTTTTAACCACAAAGCAAAGGTATATCTCTAGATCTCGATGCTGGTCGTCGAGAGAAAAGGGGATAGCCTTTCTTTTCTTCTACCGGCCGGTGTGGCTTGGCCAGGCGACACTATGTCGGAGTTCAGAGGATGTTCTAACCCATTAGCGCTATGGAGCGTCCGAATATATGTCAAGCTAACCTCTCGGGCTTGGCGGTTCCCCCTTTCGTCCCTTTTTGCATTTTATTTAATACTGTAGAAAACTGAGAGTCACCACCCGTTCTACTTATTGTTATCTACCGTTTTGATCTGTTATATTGTAAAATACTTATATTTGTGTGTGTGCGCGCTTTGAATTCTTGAACGCCCGATTGGCGCGGGGGTGCTTTACTTATATTGGTGTGTGCGCGCACTTTGACCTCCGGGACGCCGGATTGGCGCGAGAGTATTTATTTTTGGAGTGAAACGAAGAAAAGAAGAAAGATAGGTGAAGAACTTTGGCGCCAAGTCGCTACCCCTTTCTCCATGACCCGCAAAAATCTATAAGCGGGGACACTCAGAAAGAGAGACATTCGATTCGTAACCCTGACTCTGACAAGTAACGATATAGTTTTTGTCGGTAACCAGCCGGAGACGCTGAACGGGACTATGTTCCCATATAGTACCTTGGGACACTCTACCGAGTGCAGTATCGGGCACATTACCGGGTTAACATTATAAGACCGAATGTAAAAGAGGCTAATTAGCCCATAACCCCGATTCTACATTTATATATTTATCGGCTAACGAAGCCGCGCATCGAGGTGTGTGAAAACGCGAAAACATGCAAGGGTTCTTCATGCTGGCGCCCGTGTTTAAATGACGGACTCTACCGATCCGACACCACGTAACGTACATTTGGTTTCATACCTATTAATTACCAAACAAGGCCTTGGCCTTGATATTAATTTTCTTTTTACGACCACTTGTTTCAATTATTTGTTTGTTATTTAATTTCGTTTTCAATTAGTTGTTTGTTATTTAATTTCGTTTATCGGAGTCATGACCCGGAATTTAATTTGTTTATTTGATATTGATAATACTAATTTGAGGTGCGTTTGTACCTAATGATTAAATGAACATGGTAACTCTCAATTGCATTCATGTACTTTCCCTACGATCTCCCTACACTAAGCCTTTATAATTTAATATTTATCTACACGCCACCCCCCAATAGTGAAAGGGTAGGCGAGTCACCCGGAACCTTTATCTTTAATCGATCTAGATTGTGGATGGATTTGCGTCCCTCTTGGTCAAAATCATATTCAAGAGAATGTCTGTAGAATCCGCCTTACATGGCAAAAATATTTGAGGAGGACCTATAGCCTCTATAATCATAAATACAGGTTGTTTCTGGTAAGCATGTGATAATTAAAGGGTGTGTTCTTTGGGTCAAACTGAGTGAAAAGTGCCAAAGAACATGGGGTCTACTTTGCTTTCGGGGGTACGGGCCCCCATACATTGACCCCCAAAACGTGCAAAATGTCACAAATGTAGAGTAAGACATATCAGCTTGCTCATCTTGTTTAGACATATCCAATACCCTCCCATCTTAGAATTCTATTGAGCCATTTTCAAGCAGAAGCGTATTATTAAAGGTAGAAGTGTGCAAGGACTGGTCAATAAAAGTTGGTTCAAAGTGACAAACAAAGAAGAGTTTCCAGTTAATGTATCATTTTTTCGTACATGTACAAAGTTAGCAGCAGTTTTAGAGGTATTGTTCAAAATGCCCATTAATGCAAACATGTGCCCGTCTAACGAACGATTCTTGGACATGTTGAAAATTGCCTGGTGTGTTTCGGATTGTTTCACACCCTTCAAGTATTCGTTGTCGCAAGTCGTCCACATCACGGACTTCACTCTTGCCCACAAAGTCCTTGAGATGACCCCAAAGGTAGAAATCACACGGATTCAAATCGGGAGATCTCGCCGGCCACGCAACTGGTCCTCCTTGTTCAATCCACTTCAAAGGAAATGTAGCGTCGAGATATTCTCGAACCATACGGCTGAAGTGTGGTGGCGCCCCGTCGTGCATAAACCACATGTCACGTAGCATTGCTAACGATATGAATGGCGTCAGATAAACCCACATGTAACAACTGTTAGGAGTCACCAAGTTCAATTTAGTTTAAATGTGTGGTGCGGAATTGTCGGCTCACATTTATTAGGGCCTCATTTTCTACCACCCAGACTAAATGGCGAGGCATATCTCGAGTTTTTAAGAGAGACTTTACCGCAAAAACTTGAGGAAATACCATTAGCATTGCTACGTGACATGTGTTTTAAGTACGACGGGGCACCACCACACTTCAGTCGTATGGTTCGAGAACATCTCGACGCAACATTTCCTGTAAGGTTATTGGGAAAAATACATAGGAGTTGAATAAAAAGTTGGATGTACAATAATTTTGAAATCAATTGTTAGATTTAAGTCTTTTTTGAACTAGGGAGCGAGTTTTACTTGGAAAAAGGAGTAGTGTCGCGGGGGCTTTACGCGTCCGAAGGTCGGGAACTCACGACCACCCTATCGGAGCTTCCCTAAAAGGGGGAAGAAGAAAAAAAGGAGAGACAAAATAAACTAGTAGCCAAGATGTGTCCGCGATGTAAAGACGTAGCATAAATTTGTTAAAATGTATTTTTCTGTTGTTCACGAAATAAAATCATAAGGTCATAATTTGCGTCTCCCACACATTTAATTGTGAGAGTTTATTTCATGGTGCCGAAACCGGGACCTTTAGATAGTTTAGCGGAACTTGAACAACAATAATAGCGAATTAAGAAGTTAAAAGTTAGCGAAGTTAAGAGAAAACAAGGCCAGCGACGCGGAAAAACTTGCCCGAGCAACACTGAAGAGAAATCTTCTAAGAGTAGCGTTGGAGAAACTAGAAATTGCTACGGGGCGACTACTCAACAAAAACCCAGCGAATCTATCAGAATTCGAGACCACTTTAGCGATTGTCAAGCAAAAACATGGGAGCCTTAAAAGAATGAATGACGAAATCGAACCTTTAACACCAATAGCGGATCTGCAGGATGAGTTACAAAGCGTAGAGGATTTTGAAGAGAGAATAATCATCCTAACAATGTCGTTGGAGAGCGGAATTAAAAATGTAATAGCGAGTCAAAATCAGCATAGTCAAGCTTCCGTATCAAGCAGATCAAGTGGCAACCAGAACCAGAGCGAAATTCAAGTGACCCTACCCCAACTTCAAATTGAAAGATTCGATGGAGAGAGCGCAAAATGGCTCCAATTTTGGAAACAGTTTGAATCAGCAATTCACAAAAGGGAAAATTTATCTAAGTTAAATAAAAATAATTACCTTAAGAGTTACCTTGGAGGAAGCGCAGCGATAGACATATCTGGGTTCACCCCAACTCAGTCAAATTATGATCCGCCATAAAAATGCTACAAGAGAATTATGGGGAGGAAGACGTTCTAATTAATTCGCATATTGACAAACTGTTCATGTTAAGAGAGGTGAAATCACCCCAAGACCTGGTTGGATTAAGAAAATTATATTCGTCATGCGAAGTGGAAGTCAGATGTTTAGAGAATATAGGCGTCAACCATAATACCTTCCAGAATTTCTTATGCCCACTGCTACTTAGGCTTGTACCGAATGAAATCCGATTAGCGTATTCAAAGCAAAATAAATCAAGCAAGAATTATGATGTCCGATATGTCTTTGATTTCATAGGGGGAGAGCTTCGCAGCCGTGAAAGGTGCGCCGCGTTGTCGAAATTGCAATTTGAAGACTCAACATGCAAACAGAAAGAGCGCGAAAAAGAACGAGAAGGGTATCGAGGTGAAAGTTTCGAGCGTTCAAAGGACTGCAGAAACAAGCCTTTTTCGGCTTCAGCGTTAACAACAGCGGTAGAAGAAAGACGGCCATCTTGTCTTTACTGCGAAAAGGAGGGCCATAAAACGGTAGATTGTTTGAAATTTAGCTTAGAGGAGAAAAAAGAAATTCTTAGAAAAAAACGTCGCTGCTTTCGTTGCCTGAAAGGAAATCATACGTCAAGAGATTGTTGGTCAAGAATAGTTTGCAGTGGGTGTAAAGGGAGGCACCACTCGTCAATATGCGAGAAGGAAAGCGATAAAGGCCCAGTATTAACCCTGAAAACGCTAACGAAACGCGACCTTCCGTTGAGAACCAAGAGGAACAAGTTAACATGGTGGCGGGAAAACGGAGGGAGAACAAGGGCATTCTCCTGCAAAAAGCTAGAGTTAGAGTTAAAGCGAAAAATGGGTGGGTACCGGCAAGAGTTTCATTGGATGGTGGGAGTTAGGCTACCTTTGTTAGACAAGATCTGTCCCAAAAACTAGAGTTAGAAGAAACGGGTAAGTAAAACTTAATAGTTAACACATTTGGCAGCAGCGACCCAACCGTTTTAAAATCGGAAAGGGTGAAACTTGAACTGACAAGCTTACACAATGGGAACAGTATTTGTGTAGAGGCCATCACCACACCCGTTATTAGCGTAGCAAAAATAAAAATTCCAAATTCAGCGATTCGAGAGAAATTAAATGAGAAAAACCTAAAATTAGCGAATGATGATAGCGAGGACTTAGAAGATGACAAAATTACAATCATGATAGGCTCAGATTATTATTGGATAATAAAGTTCACTGAATCTGTGGTTGCAACGAATAGTGATTTTGGATGGGTAGTCCAAGGGCCGTCAAGTACCATCACAAATATGACAATAATTAATGAGGAAAAGGTTAGCCCTAGAGATTCAGTTCAGGTTATGAAAGTTTCCTTGGTAGATTCAGAGGAGTCCTTAGATGCTCGTGTTAAGGCATTTTGGGAATTAGGGAACCTAGGTATTAAAGAACTAGGAAAAGAAAATGAGTATCCTCTTGAAGAGTTAGCGAAGAAGAAATTTGAAGATGGCATTCAATTTGTCGATGAAAGATACCAGGTCGAAGAAAAACCAGAACTAAATTCAAATTACCACATGGCAAGAAAAAGATTAGGACCATCAAAGCGTTTTATCAAAGATCCCGAACTGTTTGCTTGATACAGAGATGTACTAAAAGATTATGAATGGAAGCAAATGATTGAAAAGGTAGCGATAGGTGGAATAAACGATGATAGTAAAACAATCTTCTACGCTCCCCATCAGCCTGTTGTGAATGAAGAGAAATCTTCCATCAAAGTAACAATGGTAGTAGCCGCATCGTCTAGCGAAAGTGGGCAGAAATCGTTGAATGACTGCTTGCTGCCAGGACCTAACTTGAATCCAGATTTATTCGAAGTCCTGGTAAAATTCCGATTCAAAAGGGTCGCAATCGTCGCCGACATTGAGCAGGCCTTCCTGTAAATCTCTTTGGCGCAAGATGACAGAGACGCAGTAAGGTTTTTGTGGCATGAGAATCCTCCGGAATACGACTCTGACAAAAATTTGATAAAATACCTCTGGTCGAGAGTATGTTTCGGAGTAACCTTCAGCCCATTTCAACTATCGGCGACAATTCGACATCACCTCAAAAATTATAAAGAGAGCTACCCAGAGACGTCTAAAAAATTGAACGAAGACTTATACGTCGAGGATTTCACGTCGGGAGCTAAAGATGAGGCGTCCGCCATGAAACTAGCGTCCGAGGCAAAAATTATTATTAGCAAAGCGAACATGAACCTCAGAAAATGGAAGAGTAACTCTGAAGTCCTCAATGAGAAATTTAAAAGTGAAAATTGGGACACTAGCAACCAAAAAGAAAAAATGATTATCTCCAGCGAACGTAAGAGTTTAATAATACTTGGGATGAAATGGATTCCCAGAAATGGCATTTTTATGTATGACGTCGGTCAAGTAATTAGCGATATTCCCGAAATTCAAAATACAAAACGCGGCGTCTTGAAATTATCCAGCAGGTTGTACGATCCACTGGCTTTAATAACGCCGTATACTATTATACTATATTTGCGTAAAAATCTTGTACCAATTAATTTGGTCAACTGGAAAGGAAGGGATGACGACTTAAATAGCGAGCTGCTGGCAATCTGGCAAAACTGGTGTAGCGAATTGAATGATTTGCAAAAAAATAGAGGTTCCACGTTTTGTTATCGGTCCCTTCGAAAACGGGGATATTCTCTGCACTGTTATTGTGATGCCAGTGAAAGCGCGTATGGAGCGGTATTATATGTCAGAATCCTTGCGAAAAGCGGTAAAATTAAAAGTCAGATGTTGATCTCTAAAGTAAGTAAACAAAAGATCGGTACCGGAGTTAGAGTTAATGGCCGGCTTGTATTGTTGTATTGTATTGCATTGTTGAAGGGGGTGACGCGTCGCCGCGTCGAGCACCGATACCAAAGGTATATTGTGCGCCCCGAGCTGGTTAGACTGCGAAGAGTCCTGTCGCCTCGATGAATTGGAGAATCCGATCGGCCGAGACAGTAGAGAACTGCTTAGGTTCCATAGTATGCATGTCAAAATGCTCAAACCTCATGGCCGCGAGGTAGTCGCAGATACAGAGGATATGGGATGAGGTTTCCTCTACCTCCCGGCAGAACCTACAGAGTGGGTCATCGACGATGCCTAATAAGTGCAGGTGTCTATTCAGCCGGCAGTGTCCAGTGAGGAGACTGGTAACCAGCCTAATTTTACTTTTGGTAAGGGCAAGCAGTTCCTTTGCCCTAGTAATGGAGGGACCCAGGATAAATTCCTTGGCTTGTCTCTGTCCATCCATGTCAAGCCAGAGCTGCAGTTGAAGTGCAGACATCCGGTAGTGAATCCTTTGGCGAATTATGCCATGGGGGATGGGAACCGCAGGCTCAGGTCCGAAGAACTTCGCCTCAGCCCCCCTAACAACTGCTGTACTCACTGTAAAGCTTGGTGTGACTGAAGTCCCAGTGCTTGGGCTTCCACCAGCCGAGGTTGTTGAGCCTACAGGCTCCCATAATAGCTTCTTCCTCAATAAAGAGGTGAAGGAGAAGCATACTGAGAAGGATTTCTAGAGAAGCTGTGGGTGCTGTCCTCATAGATCCCGTGATACCGATGCACGCCAGCCTTTGAAGCTTGCCCTCTCATTGCCCAGGTATCCGCAGTGTCCTGGCACCCACAGCAATTGAACCTTGTTTCGGGCAGCCAAAGAACCCAGCTAATCCAGACAGCTGAGCACCAGTCTAGAATCGACAAGGCACTGATTTAGCGCCTTGATGGCGGCCTGACTATCCGAATAAATCTGAATCGTCCGTCCGCGGTAGTTTTTCTTGTTGCAGAAATCCGCGCATAAACAAATGGCCATGATTTCCGCTTGGAAAACCCTGGCAAAGTTGCCAAGGCTCTCGTAAAAACCAAACTTCTTGGTCAAGCAGTTGACCCCGGCACCAACTCCAGAGTCCGTCTTAGAGCCGTCCGTGAACCAGACGGACTCCCCCCAGTTCCAAGGACTGGGGTAGTCTCCCAAACAGCGCGACTGGGAAAGTGCACGCTGAAGGGCTTGTCGAAGTGGTATGATATAACAGACTTATCTGAGACCATCACAAGTGATGGCTCAGTACTGCTGTACTCACTGAAAAGCTTGGTGTGACTGAAGTCCCAGTGCTTGGGCTTCCACCAGCCGAGGTTGTTGAGCCTACAGGCTCCCATAATAGCTTCTTCCTCAGGACAGATTTCATTAGTGCAGCGATAGTTGCAGGGAACCTCCCTGTAACAATCACTGCGATGTCATCAGCATAGCCAAAACAGTGACAACCCCCCCTCCTCGAGTCGACCCAGCAGCTCATCCACCACCAGGCACCAAAGAAGAGGGGAAAGAATCCCTCCCTGAGGACAGCCACGGTCGGTGGAGATCTCCAAGGATTCCCCAAGAAGAGACGCCATCACCCTACGATACGTGAGCATGGATTTTATCCAACGACACAAAGTGTCGTCAATACCAAACCGCTCCGCAGCGCGAAGGATGACTTCACTAGAGACCCTTTGGCAGGGATTCAAAAATGAAATGAACTTTAGTGTGGCGTTAGGGAGGAGTTGAAAATATAACAATGGCGTTAGGGTGGCAGTGGCGTTTGTGAAAATTTTACCATTGGAGTTGGCAGGCTTTGGGAATGACTTTTTTCAGTTTGCAGCCCTCTAGCATGCTGGTTATAAATAATGTCATCTTGAGTACAGGCTAGACATCATCAACATAAAATAAATAATGTCATCTTGAGTACAGGCTAGACATCATCAACATAATTCTAATGTGAACAGATTAAAAACATGCCATTAACGGTTTTAAAGCATTAAAGGCGGTAACAGACTTTTTCTTCTTTTTTAAACCCCTCCCCGGCTCCACTTAGCTCTATGAGGATGACAAACACTATCCACACAGGCTCACAACCCCTTTTAATAACAATCAATGATAACAAAAATTCAAATAATTTAAAAAATGTTATGAAGTCTATCTAATAAATTATTCAATGCATGCATGATATAACCCATGCAATAAATTTAATTGGCTTATTAAATGAAGCGTCTACTAAATTACAATATAAGTTAACAGTAAACTAACACGTAGACGAGAAATAAATCATAAAATACACTCAAATAGCGCATGTAATAAATTAAATGGATTAAACGCGAAAAAAATAACTATTTATAATGAGAGAATGAGAAAAAACACATGTCAAATTGGATATTAACGGGGTGGATCCCGGATTAAACCTTATACATGACAGACTACTCATCACACCAGAGATGGGGATATTCTAGAGTTGGGGTGGTAATAAAGACGTTGAAGCTCTAGCTGCAGCATTCCACGCATCTCATAAACAATGATTTTATAACCTTCACCATAAGTAACATTAATAACCCAAAAGTATACCACTTCCCATACTATGGCATTGTTAGCGGCGCAAGGTGCAACAGGTAGCGAGATAAAATTCGTCATATATAATGATTAGTTTAGCTAGCTCTTCATCTACTACTGTTTAACAAGATCCGAAACCGGGTTGTTGTTACTGGCATGTGATTTTAATCATTTCCTAGTGAATGGTTTTCCCTTGTTCCCCGATGGATTTAATTTACTTGTAAAATAAAGAGTAGAAATAAACCCGCATTTCACATTTAAATGCAACATTTTTCGTTGTTTACCTATTGTAGAAAGCCATCCGCTTCCAAAAACTGTTTTCTTCAAATAGCTGAGCCCATGTGCACTGTATAAATTTTTGGAATTTTCCGATAAGTATTTATAGAGAATCAATAAATGCAGTAAAAAGGCTATGCGTTAATGACGCCATAAAAGGGTCATATCTAAGGATGGGAGCTTGTAATTTATCATCCGTAAATTACCAGTAATTTAACAGAAAATATTGCTCTAAATTACCTATTTATACTATATAGTAACTTTTTTTATCAAAGATATTAATATTTCTGACACTGGCAACCTTTCGAAGTACAGTTTACAATTGTGAATTTAGAAACTTAAGTATAAACTATTCACAAAACCGTAAATATTTTTGTAGGAAAATTTGATTTCATCTATAATTTAATCGGTAAATTGAAATTAACGTAATTTAATATGACTTGGCAATTCTTTGGTTTTAAAAGTGAAAAACTTCAACAAACCTATGAAATTATAGTTGATTGTTACATCAAACTCGAACTTATTCCGAAAGTTGAATTTAATGAACTGCATGAAACATTTGGTATATTAAGTTTTGGAATTCTAAATTTAAAAAAAGATATCAAAATTGATAAACATTAGGCGTTTTAAAATTGCTACATATTACCAAATGTCATTTTTCAATCCATCACGATATTATTAAAAAAAGGGGTTGGATTTTTTTTATATCGCTACACTACCCTTCTATTAATTTGAAAATTTTGCATATTGAAAAAAAAAACCCAAAAAAAATTACCCCCCCACAGATGAGAGTAGAATTTTCTGGGGTGTAAAAATCTGGGCTAAGGATTAAGCTGCCACTTTTTAGGGGGGTAAAATGGGATAGAGTGTTTGCAATAATTCAATACATTAAAGTGTGCATTGGTAATCTATAGCCAAGAAGGGATATCTAGTTTATTAGGGAGAAGGTATAAGATGCCCAAGTATTCGAGCGCCATAGTCCCAGTCTTCCCTTTCAAAATACAAGGGTGGGGGACGTAAAAGTTGGCCGGGCTATTTCGCCTCTCCTCAGTCGGAAAACACGTAATTTTCGTCATTCGCGTCGCGCTGACGTGAGCTTTCAACAACCAATGAGATGCTGGTTGTAAGTTAGAGGCGGGGATTAACTCCGGACCTACGTTTGGACTAGAGGTAAAGCGGGAAGTGTATCGAATTTATACCTTCTGCCTAATAAACTAGATATCACTTCTTACATTTAATTTTAAAATCATTCGGAGATATTCCCTGGATGTTTCACTACGCAGACAGGTCTTATAATATTTAGAAGAACCGATAAATAAATCACTTGGTTTTCCACTTCACCCTCCCTTTAACTCTACGGTGATATAGTTTATGAACATTTCGCTTAATTACTCTGGCCCTGATTATTGTAACACCAAGTATTTGGTATCATTCGAAAGGAGAGAAACAGGACTACAACATACTCAAAGGACATCCCCGTATCTCTTATAGACGCAGAGTTATGAGCCTCCGAAGTGCATGGGCAATCGAAAGGAATAAAATGTTTCTACAGAGCTTGTCTATCAGCGTCACTCCTCAAAGTCAGTCTTTCTACGTATAACGGCTTTTTAACTAAAGCAACAAACTCCAACGATCTTCTTGAACTGAGAGAAAGATTTGAGCGCGGAAAAAAAACCTAGATTCCAACTTCTTCCCTGTTGTATAAACTCTCTTATCTCGGGTTCGCAACGTGTTTCTGGAGAGTACGAGAATTTTAAAACGCAACTTTTATCTCTTTCAGTTTGAAATGGACGCGGGGACAAATCTAGTATACGAATCAAGACTGTAGTCTAACGATCCCCAAAAACGTTTGAACGGTGGTGCTGGTGCTAAATCCCACCGCGCTCTGTTTGCGGATTTGAAATGGTGGTATTCTTGGCGGGATAACTTTAAACTCGCGCCTAAAAAAACCCGCACCCACCAACAACCGCTGGCCCGATAAGGGAAGAGAGATTGGTGACCAAAAACCGAGAACCCAACCGACGTTGGTGGGGATCAAAGATGCTAATTTGCGAGTACGAGGAAACTGGAAATCTTCAAGCTTAAATTCGAAATGAAACTGCGCAAAATAAGGGGCCGCAGTATGATATAGGGCTTCGACAGTTACCAAAAGTCCTTATTGCTCGAAACCATATCTTCCTTTGCGTCTGTCTTTGTTGACCACATACCCTATCATTATTCCCTCTTAAGACAACAAGGTACTCAACAACAACACAGACTCTCTCTACACCCGACATTTGAAACCAGAGTTTATGCGAAAGTACCATGTTGAGTGCACGATGATCAACATTTTGTCCTATAGAGCTATTTCAGTGGGGGAAAAATTTCGTCTGCTACGAAAATTGGGCCTGCCTTTGAGAGTGTAGGATTGCTCCAGAGTTCACTCTGTCTTAAGATACGAGATGATGAGGAGAAACTTTCATTACTCTCCAATAAAGACTCATCCCCAGAAATTTTACCCACTAAAATCAAATTCCCCGACTTTTCCCTGACTATGCTGTAATTTTTAAAATTCCCTGACTTTTCCCTGACGTTTTCAGTCCATTTTTAAATTCCCTGACTTTTCCAGGTGTTCCTTGACCCGTGGCAACCCTGTTCAATGACCGACATTACTCTGAATTAAATTACAATTAATTGGTTACAATTTTGCCACACAATATTTTGATACACTCCTTTCGAGGCTATTTTTCAAATAACTTAAAATAGGTTTATCGCAATACTTAAAAGCTTTTTAAGTAGGCATAATAGTTTGTTGAAATGTTCTTGAAATGGAAACATTGAAAATCCATTTTCAGCCGATTTCTCCATTCGGTTTTAAAGTTAAGTCTTGAAATGAAAATAAAACATTAGAAAATAAATTTAAAGGATTAAATGATTTCGGGGAAAGCCAACATTCAGGGTTTTTGAGTTTCACGTTAATCCCTATTGCCCCTGTAGAAATGTTTACACTGCCTTACTCTCACGTTCAGGGAGAAGCAACCCACCAGGAACCAACGCTACAAAAATGAGATAAATATCTAATCCACCTTATGTAATTGGGTTTCATTCGAATTATTGTAACAGTAATGGGTTTCATTCGAATTATTGTAAAAGCAATGGGGTTCATTCGAACTATTGTAAATGTAATGGGTTCAATTCGAATTATTGTAAATGTAATGGGTTCAATTCGAATTATTGTAAATGTAATGGGTTCAATTCGAATTATTGTAAATACAGGAATGTAATGGGTTGAATTCGAATTATTGTAAATGTAATGGGTTCAATTCGAATTATTGTAAAATTAATGGGTTCGATTCAAATCATTGTAAAATTAATGGATTCGACATTAATTTGTTTTTCCAGATTTGATGTTTTACCAATGAGATAGGAATATATGTATTAAATCTAGAGTGAAAATTCAAATCGGCTTACCGCGAAACACATTGTTTTAATCAAGCACGTCTATCTATTTATTAGATTAAAAAGGACTAGAGTTTTTATTAGTAACTCGCGTATTTTATTTAACACGTTTAAAAAACTATCTTGACAGCTTTTTACACAGATTATAGCAGCAGGCGGTAATAAAAAGTTCAAGCGATTAATAGGTGGCGCCACCCGTATTTGATAAAGATTCATGCTCGACAAAAAGTGTATCGCGAAACGTCGATCTCGAGATCTCACGTTGTGACTCTAGGTTTAATACATATATTCTATCTCATTGGGTTTTACGCAGCATGTGATATTCGAATTTCGTCAATAGTAGAGTGGGATATAGACCGAGTGGGGAAAGGTAAAGCCCCGCCCATTGACATGCGCGGTAACCACTGGATGTTTTACTTCCAACAGCAACACGTAGATGGCGGGAAATTCTACACTTTGGCGCGAAATTTAAAATGCCTCGTTTTACAACATTGGTGTAAATATAAATAATGTTAGTCCAAATCTTAATAAAAAGGTGAATATTTGTGTTAAAATATAGATTTTAAAATAAAAAAATGTATTTCCCACCATGATTTAAACACAACATACAAATTGTTTATTACTAAACAATAAAAGTAAATATGTTTAAGTTCATGAGTTTTGCAATACTAAATGTATAATTATGGGAGTAGTTTGTCTTTCGGATTTAAATTTATTATTTCTTAAATAAATATGGGTTGTAACTGCACATTTTCGAGTTTCAGAAACACAGAAGTGAATGTATATTTCCCAAATAATCCCAACGTTAGGAAATTTATCAGTGGACCGAGCAATGATGCCTTAAAATGAAAGTACCGGCACTTCCGTTTTTGCATGGTAATGTCTTGTTTTATCAATGAAAGAATAATAGTTTTCTAATAACCAATTCGTTTGAATGTTGCTGAACTTCTACTTAATTGACTCCAAACCCATCCGCACAGCAACTCAAACTAAAGATTTGGGTACTATATTCGACGCTAAGTTACGTTTTTGTAGGCAGGTCACCAAGACTATTAGCTTATGTCGTCGCTCCTTAAAGATTTCGCTTAAGTTTTGTGGTCAGATGAAATCTCTGCGTCATTTCCACATCTTATATTTCAGCCTAGTTCGTTCCAGCAGGTTGCTGTCTGGTTGGGTTGCCTGGGGATAGCTGAAGCCAATTTCTATTATACGATTTTCGAGTGAATTCCGTCACCAGTGGTGGGCGGCTGTCAACCCCGTCCCCAATGCACTGGAATAAAAAAACTTAGGCTTTTGGCCTTTGCACGGCGCCCGTGGTCTGCTAAAATTAGAGGCAGTTAAGAATTGTGCAGCTGCTGGACACTGGCTAGAGTCAGTGGACTGTAAAATATGTGTTTTTCAATCTCAAAGGCCACACGGAACATATCTTCACATTCGAGACTATAATTTAGACGGGGAACACTATTTTACCCCGAAAATATTTTTGCCGAACTTTTGCCGAATTACCCCAAAATCTAAAATAGTAGAAATCTCCCATGCATCGTCTGCTAAAACATCCTAAATGACTTATGGCTTCGCCTTCGGCTATTCGGGGTAAAATAGTGTCCGTTTCGGCACTTTTCGGCAAAAAAGAGTGGGGTAAAATATAAAAATACGGGGGGCTACACTAAACGTCGAAATTAAATCAAGTTAATCCTTTAAATGCATTTCAGAAACTAAATAAGCCTAACTAAGCTACCCTGTCTTGCCCCAACGACACTTATAGGGATTTTTCGGCAAATATCAAAAACTCAACTAAACATTGACATTAATATGAATTGTTTATTGAATCTCAATTTATAAGCTAAATCTACTCTGCCGAACCACAATCCAACGTTAATTTCAACTTAATTAAGCATAATTAACGTAAAATTCGACCAAAAACATAAATTTTTGGGACAAAAATTAAAATAACTTTTAATTGAACTACATAATTAAGATTAAAACAAAGCTAGAAGCTGGTAAAGCTCCTTTTTTACTATTTGACACTTAAATTAATTTATATTATCTTTTAAAAACATTAATATTCAGGAAATTCTAAAGTTTGGGGTAAAATAGGGTTTTTTCGGCAAGGATTGAATTTTCAATTAAACAATGATATTAATGTGAATTGATTATTGAATCTGATTTTATAAGCTAAATCTACTCTGCCGAACCACAATCCAACGTTAATTTCAACTTAATTAAGCATAATTAACGAAAAATTCGACCAAAAACATACATTTTAGGGACAAAAATTAACTTTTAATTGATCTACATAATTGAGATTAAAACTAGGCGAGAAGTTGGTAAATCCCCTTTTTTCCTATTTAACACTGAAATTAATTTTTATTATTTTTAAAAACATTAATAAGCGGGAAATTCCAAAGTTTGGGGTAAAATAGGGATGTTTCGGCAAAATATTACGGGGAGAAATGAAAAAATATGCCGAGTCGTTGAAGAAGTGCGAAATTCCAAAGTTTGGGGTAAAATAGGGATTATTCGGCAAGGATTGTATTTTGAATTAAACATTGACATTTATGTGAATTTTTTATTGAATCTCAATTTATAAGCTAAATCTACTCTGCCGAACCACAATCCAACGTTAATTTCAACTTAATTAAGTATAATTAACGTAAAATGCGACCAAAAACGTACATTTTTGGGACAAAAATTAAAATAACTTTTAATTGATCTACATAACTAAGATTAAAACTAAGCTAGAAGCTGGTGAATCCCCTTTTTTCCTATTTGACACTTAAATTAATTTATATTATCTTTATAATACATTAATATTCAGGAAATTCAAAAGTTTGGGGTAAAATAGGGTTTTTTTGGCAAGGATTGAATTTTCAATAAAACATTGATATTAATGTGAATTGTTAATTGAATCTCAATTTATTATCTAAATCTACTCTGCCGAACCACAATCCAGCATTAATTTCCACATAATTAAATATAATTAATATAAAATTAGACCAAAAACGTACATTTTTGGGACAAAAATTAAAATAACTTTTAATTAAACTACAAAATTAAGATTAAAACTAAGCTATAAGCTGGTAAATCCCTTTTTTACTATTAAACACTGAAATTAATTTATATTATCTTTATAATACATTAATATTGAGGAAATTCAAAAGTTTGGGGTAAAACAGGGGTTTTTCGGCAATATATTATGGGGTGAAACACTATTTTACCCCGAAGTTATTTTTGCCGAACTTTTGCCGAATTACCCCAAATTCTAAAATAGTAGATATTCTCCCATGCATCGTCTGCTAAAACATTCTAAATGACTTATGGAAACAAACTGCAAGTGTTTATTAAACTCAGGTCACGTGTCACCAAAGAGCCGCTATGGAACAGTTTACCCGTCATTTTCTACTCTGAAAAATTGGTTGCTGTAATTTTCACCAACAGCCGGGAGTGTGGCGTACTCCTGTAAGCTAAGCTTCTGGGAGGCAAAGTTTGAGGGAATAAGACACATGTCGGCGATCCTACCCTATAGGTGCCGACTGCCCCGTGTCCGCCGGAGGTGACTTGACCCCCACACCCCATCCGTCACCTCCCAAGTAAACCTCATTTCCTTCCCCTGCTTACACACATAATGAAACCTGACTAATCACATCCTTGCCGAGGTCCTCTGACCCGCTTGCATTGAAACCTCCAAAAAAAAAAAAAAGAACATTTCACCAACATGGAAAGTTATGTAGAATTAGAACCCTTTGAAGAATGGCGCAAACATCCTCTTCTGTTAGATTTAGTTATTTATTATATTGAAAAATGTAGCGGATTTAATCGAGATGGTGCCTTAAGACTTCATTAATAAGAGGCTGTTTCTATTTAGGCCCAAGTTTTGGACTTAAAAAAGCCAGGAACACTATTTAGGACCACCCTCTCTTAATAAAAATCAATATTTTACTTTGAACAATTGAATTTATTCTAAAGACATGTAAAATTATCAAAAGAAAAGAACTAAATTTTGTACAAAAATTACAGACAATTAAAAATATAAACAAACAAATGAATTAATAAAAGTGATAAATAAAAATAACTAAAATCATGGCGTTGCTTTTGCCTCCTCTTCATGTTTAAGAAAAGACATAAGAGATTCAGATCTGATTGGGCAATGGGACATGAGAGCCTGTCATATTTGAAACTGTGATTTCAGGACCAGTTAGGGTTAAATTATCCGCCATTAAATCTTCTTCATCCTAATTGGTGGAAATACAGTGTAATTTTACTAATTTTATTGTTAAGCTGCTAAAAAAAACCAACTTACCCAATTGTTCCTTTCATCTTGTTCTTTAACGGGAGTTGACTGACAACTAAAAGAAAAATAAAATAAAATTAACTTATAGATTTAACAGATTTACAATACAATTAAATAATTTATACAAACTTAGGACTGAAATTTGACAATCTAGATGCGGTATTTGATGCCATGCCTGACTTGGGCGTATAATTTTCTTTCAATAAATCTCCCCATCTTGTTTGAATTTCATTTGATGTTGATTCAGAAGGGTCAGCTTCGGTAGTTGTTGAATTAACTAATTTCATAAAAATCGTTTTCAGTCCTTCTTCTTCCGTTGGGTCACTACTCTTATAATCGTTTATGAATCTTCCCCTAAACATTTTTGCTGCATTTTCTTGACTTCTTGAACTAACGCCCAATTCCTTCGCTATTTCTCGAAAATGAACAATTTTGTGAATCTGATCGAGGGGCACTTGTAAATTTAGGTACCGTTGGTACAAGCACCTTGCTATCATCTTATTTCCTATTTTCTTATGTCCGGCTTCGAAAACCATATTAGCTCCTGTTAAAACTTAAACAACCTTCTCTAAATGGCCTAGCAGCTAAAATAATTTGATAACATACGAAACGCCTATCATTTCAACTCGGTAAAGGGGGGGACCTTTTTTATCGCTTTTATCTATAAAGGTTTCACTAAATTTCGTTATTGATTTTTATGTGATTATAAATCGATGAAAAAACTGTCTGACCATTTCATTATGCCTTTAAAAAAACCCTGATAAAACAGATTTTTTTATCTCACTCTTTACCATTCCGAGTGACGATGACGTCATGGAGAGGTATTACACTGGGCGTGTCTGTGTGTATATTTGTGTATGTATGTCGATTTCGAGAATGATGATTTCTTCGAATGACCGACCCTTCGTGCTATGCTCAATCCCTTGGGTTATAGTCAATTAACTAACACATTTTGTTAGGTCTCAATACTAGTTTTATTTTATCAGCGATCATCGATTTTCAGTATATTTTATTCTCCTTATAGAGCCGAATACTCAAACCTAACTGTATATTTTTAATAGAAAGTAAAATGCATCCTATGAAAAACATTAACATGTACAAAAATGGGCCAAGCCTCGCCTCGTGCCCTTTCCGCTGTAAAACGTTCTGAGATCCCATGTAGAGCCAAGTCTGCCTTTTGATCTCATTCAATCGCCAATTGAACAATTATGTTATAAATTAAGTCCTTTTCCTAGTTAATAACCAATATTCTTTGACTCTATCATTATTATAAATCTTTGTTCGTATCAAAAATATCGTGACTTGGCAATCGCAGGTAAGTAATATTAAAAGGAAGTCGAGGGGAAATTCACTAAATCGTTGCCGATTTTAAAATAATCGAAGGGATATTCACTAAATCGTTTATGGTCGAGGGGATATGTACAAGTTTATAAGAAGAGTCATGCATAACCTTATATACACGCGCTTGCCAAGTCACGATATTTTTGATACGAACAAAGATGTATAATAATGATAGAGTCAAAGAATATTGGTTATTAACTAGGAAAAGGACTTAATTTATAACATAATTGTTCAATTGGCGATTGAATGAGATCAAAAGGCAGACTTGGCTCTACATGGGATCTCAGAACGTTTTACAGCGGAAAGGGCACGAGGCGAGGCTTGGCCCATTTTTGTACATGTTAATGTTTTTCATAGGATCTCACTTCTTTTTGTAGACCCTCTCGTTATACTTCGGTAGTTATATTAAAACAAGACCCTCTCGTGGTACTTCGTTTGCCAATATAATCGCTAACGTTTGTCCATATTTACGCTGAATTACCCCTTTCGACCCGCAGAGAATATGTAATAAAGATTGTACGCGATATCCTATAAATAAAGAACTAAAGAACAATTTTATAAAAATTTCGGGATGTTTTAATTTTTCTGTGCTTTATAAAATAAATGAAAACTAAATCCTGAATTTTAAGTTTCTATCTCCTCTAGAAGTACCTTAGAATTTTGATGATCGGTGAGTGAGTGAGTGAGTGAGTGACAAAATAAGGTAAATTTCACCTGCGATATTTCGAAAAGTATATAGGGTAGGAACTTGAAATTTGGAAACTAGAGCTAGGATTGACAGTCCTCGCGGCAAGCAAAATTTCAGACTTTTACCTCTAACCATCACGAAGTTACAGTGGGTTTAAAAGTGCCACGAGTTGCTTCGAGAAAAGGATGTCAGTGCTCGACTTGGCTGGGAGCACGGCACCCAGATATGCGTAATGTTATGCAGATATTTCACAATAAAATACTTTTACTAAAGGTATTTTGGTGAAAAAACTAAGATAAGCAACTTCTGCAGAATCTCCACGTACTACGTCACAGAGAGAGTCAGGGCGAGACCAATCAAATAATGAGAAAAAATCGAAAGAAAACGGCGGGATCGAGGCAACCTTATATAGCGCTTTCTTTACGAACCTTGCACCTCGCGTACCTATCCTATTCATTTGTATTTTTGCTCGTGCGTTTTGGCGCGCCTTTTTTACTACTACAGGGAGCTAACTGCCGTGCTCCCAGATATGCGTAATGTTATGCAGATATATCACAATAAAATACTTTTACTAAAGGTATTTTGGTGAAAAAACTAAGATAAGCAATTTTTTAAATTATTCAATGTTTAATAATCATGTCTACAAAAGTCAAAATTTGAATTTCTGTTACTTCCGGCAATTATCTCTTACTTTTTCTCATCTTTGTCGCAAAGACAGTTTTTATTAATCAAAAATGTCTTGATTAGAATCAAGACCTAAAAAGTATCGATAAGTCTGAGGTTATCACTTGTCTGAAGGATCAGATATTAATTTTTCTATTTAATTGAAACTTAAATGCATGCTTAAGAAAAAACAACGTTCCATTACCGTTTTCCGTTGAAATAAATTATTTTACTGGTAATCAATTTCAAAAATTTACTTATCTCGGCTTTTAGACCACAATTCCATTCCCCGAAAACATTTTATCATTACATTAATTACTTTTGGGAGAGTACGTGTATGGTTTTGCGTTTTAAAAGGTTCCTAAAGACGTTACATCCCCATTCGTGACCGGCACGCTTCGCAGTGGAACATTTTAATTATTCTAAAACCAATGGCGCCAAATTCAATAGGGACAGTTAGATTTTTACTCGCGGTTTTGCAAAATGATGTAATATCAAGTGTGTGTGTCTTTCTCATAGTTCAGGGCATGATCAGTGTTACTGCCCAATTTCTCTCTCTAGTTTCTAACAATGGTTAGAGACTATTTGATATGGCACGGACAACGTTATATACATTTGTAAATTTTAAGTAGCACAAAAGGAAAAAAATCCAATTTTTTTATATTTTGGTTTGAAATAAATAAACTCATGATAGTAGTTATAACGAACAAAAAGTCAAGGGAATGGCACCGGTAATGAGCAGCAGAAAGAGAGGAAAGTTTGCTTCAAGTTAGCAGAGGGACATGGTAGTGAAAATGGTAATCTTGAATTTTGTTCGTTCAAACCTTAATATATCATGAAAAATTCAAGTGAGGAGGCGGCACTACCTAGAAAGATTGATTTTGGCAGATAACAGCGAAAAATTATGTTCTACACACACTGGGACTATGAGAGAGTTTCAAGGCCGAGGTCGCACATGATGAAATAGTTTGCTCAGGTCCTGTTAGTCTCGAAAGGGTTATATAGTGCTTGTAACTTTTAAAAGGTTCTTGTCATGGCTAAACAGACCGCTATTACAGTTTTTTATTGTTTTATAGGTTATTTTGACACGTTATCTCCCAAAAGTAATTAATGTAATGATAAAATGTTTTCGGGTAATGGAATTGTGGTCGAAAAGCCGAGATAAGTAAATTTTTGAAATTGATTACCAGTAAAATAATTTATTTCAACGGAAAACGGTAATGGAACGTTGTTTTTTCTTAAGCATGCATTTAAGTTTCAATTAAATAGAAAAATTAATATCTGATCCTTCAGACAAGTGATAACCTCAGACTTATCGATACTTTTTAGGTCTTGATTCTAATCAAGACATTTTTGATTAATATCTGTTCCTTCAGTCTTCATTTTAATTAAGAATGTTAAGAAACAGTTTTACATTATCAAAATCTGCACTAAGCAGAAACATATATAAAGGGGACCATAAATTTAGCTCAATCAAACATTTATTTATAATAATACGAAGAATTTTCCATCTCCTCAAGCGCTTTTTTTCTCTTTGTAGCTTAACTTTCAAATTTGCGACTCATAGTTTTTACTCGTCTAAACCCACTGACCCTTGCGATGATTTAGGATATTTTGAAGTTTGACAAATATAGGCCTGAAAAATCCATGCGTGCTCAAACTAAAACCGACTCATTTAAGAGAGCAAAGTTCATAACTCCAGTTTGGCCTATCACTCACATTTACATCGCTGCATTATCCCCTGCATAGCGTTTGAGGGACAATGCGTCACGTTATCAGTTAGCGTTAGGAAAGGTAAACAAGAAAAGTCCATTAGTGTGGTTTATTGAAAATTCAAAATGAGTGTATAAATAATATAATTTGGTAATCAGATTGTACTTGTTGTATGTTTGTACTATGTATACATTTTATATGGGATATTTTTACGAATCAGGCCTAATGCGCTCTCGCAAATATTCATGTTTTAAAGAATTAGGTACAATCACGTTTTAACTTGTAAGCATCGATATCGAAGAGCATTTGGGTTTTCTATCTATTTTACCGCGAGATGGCATTGCGAGCTGGACCAAAACGTGCGCGAAAATGAACATTTCAAATTTCAAGCTAGGGAAAATGCTTATTAGCGAAGCGGCAACTCTATAGACCTTGGGGAAAATGAACATTTCAATTTCCTTAAGTCCAGCTAACAGCGCTCTCGGGTGAGAGAATTCGGCAACATAAGTTGAAAAAAGAAAAATGAAAAACGGCGTTGCGCAGGCCTTGATTAATGTAGGCAATATATAAAGTAACAGATTAAGTAAAGTAGAGTGAAAAGACAGTTTAGATTGAAAGACATTGAGTTGATTGGATTTAATAAACCGTTTGAATTCGGCTAACAGCTAAAGCAAATCAGACTGATTCTTTGATGTTACGAACGGGAACTATATAGTGTTTTGATTTTTCAGTCGGCCGGAACACTAAAAAAAATTAACCTGTCCTAAATTAAAGTCAACGGAGTAAGAGAATAGAACGATGACATGCATGCAGCTTGGGCTAGGTATACTTTTCTCTCAGTAAACATGTGTGAATTCATCTGAGAAGGGTGGTTGTAGCCATGGAACCTAGTGTAGGCCATAAACCTCTTTAAAAAGGGGGTCCACAGAGATTTTGGTTAGAAAAATTGTTCACAACTTAATATTCCCTCGAAGCGTGACGGTCATATTTACGTATTGCCAACTTCTTGAACAAGAAATCTGGGGCCCTTAATTCACGCGGGGCCCTGGGCTATAGCCCATATAGCCCATGCCTTAAGACGGCACTGGTTTGAAGTTTACTTTGCGAAGGCATCCGACGAAGTTGGGCCTTATTTTGGCTCCAACATTGGAGCTGGTTTTATCGCTGCCACCGACGAATAGAACGCTGCTCGATAACAGGGAAAAGGTCCCGGCTGTCGAACCACGTTGCGTGTAAACTCCATCCACCGTAATCGAAAACTAAAATAAGATCAACACACCTAAATTAAAACAAATTTAGTAGGCAAAAATAAAACGCTTCGCTATACTTGCAGTTGCACCATAGAGAGCATAGAGTAGAGGAGTAGGCACTTTAGCCTTAACCAATACACAATCTTGCCAAATTTTTACTGTTCATTTCCAGATTTTTCCCATTGGGTGATTACTTATTTTACTTACACATTGATAGTAACCACGAGTCTACCAACTATCCGAGTGCTGGAAGTAGCTCCAAAAAATATAACGAGAACTGAACATAACAACTGTCTACTCCTCTACTGTATACGAGATTTACGAGAGGTATTTCCATGGGCGCTGCCATAACCTGTCGGCGGCCTTTAGTTAGTGTCTACGACTCGACGTTGACCATCTTTGTGGACTTGACTCAATACAGCTCCTATCCCAAATGAAGATGAATCCGCTGATACGATGGTCTTCAAACAAGGATCATAGACTGCTAATACAGGGTGATTGATCAAGAGCTTTTTGATCAGTAGGAAGGCTTGCTCTTGTGAAGGTCCCCACGACCATTCATTCTTTGTACTCAGCAAGTCATGTAAAGGCAATTCTTTTTTTCGGTTTTTAGACAGCGAGACGATCGGTCGCTTTTCTTGCGCTCCGCTAAACTGTCGTTCACAACCACGCTCCTCTAGATCTTTCTATTCCCACCTCCACTTTCCCCTGGAAAAAATCAAAGAGTGACGCAATGAAAAAAATGCGGCAGTTCAGATCGTTGAGTTCTGAAGTATTTTTCAAAATAAATTAAAAACAAAAATAACGTTTTTTATATTTTATTTCCAATCTGTCAAGGAGTATTTTGACTTTTACGCACGCTCCCTCGAACTTGATATTCCTTAAGTTCTTTACGCGCGACCCAGTGACCCCTAAACTTAAAAATACGCATTTTGAGAAGACTTCTTGAAAAATATTTGAATTTTCTGTAGATTTCGAATTTTGGAAAAGGCCATTCAGTTACTACCTTGAAAGAAATTGAATATCTCTTATTTAAATTTATAAAATAGATCTCTATCTGTTCCGAGGGAGTTACAATATACTGGCTAAATATATTTTCACTAAGTTTTAGTTCAAGCAAGAAGTGATATCTATTTTACTAGGGAGAAGTTATAAGATTCCTAAGTGTTCGCGCGCCATAGTCCCAGTCCCCCTTTCAAAATACAAGGGGGGGGGACGTAAAAGTAGGCCAGGCTATCATAGAGGGTAGAACTAGAAAGAGGGGGAGTAGAAGGCTTGGCTGGAGTGTTTTCGCTTTGAAAGTTTACCTCTAAGCTTGCGGTGTGCGCGCGCATCTTTCTCTGCCCTCTTATTGGTTGAAATACGGCGAACCGGATATTAGGAGGGAAGTATAACAAATAAATAAAAAAGAAAAGCGAGAACACCCAAAATGCCTTATCAAAGCCGCTAGCTTCAACTCCCCCTCTTTCTACCCTCTTTGGGTCTATTTCACCTCTCCTTTGTCGGAAAATACGTAATTTTCGTCATTAGCGTCGTGCTGACGTGAGTTTTCAAGAACCAACGAGATGCTGGTTGTAATTTAGAGTCGGGGATTAACTCCGGACCTACGTTTGGACTGGAGATTTACGAGAGGTACTTCCATGGGCGCTGCCATAACCTGTCGGCGGCCTTTAGTTAGTGTCTGACATTCCCTGTCGTCGAACGCGCTCCGTAGCCTTGGCAGAACAACTCTCCAAAAAGGGGGCGGTAATCTCGTAAGTCCCGTATATCCTCTTTGATATGAACGGATAAAAATACTTCGATCGGTCGTGCAAATAATTGAGGGTTACTTTTTACTAGGTTAATAGAGAACTCTTAAAACACGAGCGTACATTACTAACGATAGGAAAATTTCTACCATATTTAAAGACTAAAACGAAATTTAAAAGTACCGCTATCAAGGGCTTATGGTCTGTCTCGAGTTCCACCTGAATTCCGGTTATATAATCGCGGAATCGGTTACACGCCCATGCTAACGCAGTGGCTTCCTTTTCTATTTGCGCGTAGCGCTTTTCAGCATCGGACAATGTAGTCGAGGCATAAGTTATACGACTCGACGTTGACCGTCTTTGTGGACTTGACTCAATACAGCTCCTATCCCAAATGAAGATGAATCCGCTGTTACGATGGTCTTCAAACAAGGATCATAGACTGCTAATACAGGGTGATTGATCAAGAGCTTTTTGATCAGTAGGAAGGCTTGCTCTTGTGAAGGTCCCCACTACCATTCATTCTTTGTACTCAGCAAGTCATGTAAAGGCAATTCTTTTTTTCGGTTTTTAGACAGCGAGACGATCGGTCGCTTTTCTTGCGCTCCGCTAAACTGTCGTTCACAACCACGCTCCTCTAGCTCTTTCTATTCCCACCTCCCCTTTCCCCCTTATGACCAGAAAACGGAAAAAAAAGCAACGCGAAGCCTCGGCCTCTCCCCAAACCGACGATGATTCCCACTCTGACACGGAACGAGGACACACCACCGACGACTTGGAACCTTCGGTCGCCTCTGCTCGGGTCAAACCGTTGATCTTACAACCCGCCGTTACCCGCGAAGGGCCGATCGCCACGGATATACCAGGCAGCAATGTACTTACCTTCCATGATGTCGACTTTATTTACCTATGTAAGTATTTCGAAGACTCCATCGGCGAAGTGAAAGACCTCCGGGTCTTGAAAGGAGGCGCTCTACTGGTGGTGCCCGTTTCGCAAACGCAACATGATGAAATCCTCAACTGGTCGACTTTTCGATTTCCTCCCCGGGACCGAACCACGAACCAGGCAACAAAGGGGTTATATATCGGGTCCCCGATAATCTCGATGAAGCCCTCATTAGCGATGCACTAAACCGACAGAACATTCCATGCGCCCAAGTGTCCCGCTTAGGGACCACCACCACCTACTTGATCAACTTTGGACCAGCAGAGATTCCTTCCGAAATCCGAATGTACTACCGCCACTACAAAGTCTCCCCGTACCAACGCCAACCGCTCCAATGCAAAAACTGCCGCCGTTTTGGACATCCTCTCAAGTACTGTAAGAGCCCTTTCCGCTGTGTCACGTGTGGGGTCAGCCACGCGGATGCTCAGGATTGTAAGGGCCCGACGCAGTGCGCTAACTGCGGCGCCCTTGACCATATTGCCACAGCCACGCATCTCATAAACAATGATTTTATAACCTTCACCATAAGTAACATTAATAACCCAAAAGTATACCACTTCCCATCCCATGGCATTGTTAGCGGCGCAAGGTGCAACAGGTAGCGAGATAAAATTCGTCATATATAATGATTAGTTTAGCTAGCTCTTCAAACAAAATCCGCCTAGATACGCTGAAAAATTACCTGGCTACACAATACTTCCTATTAGCTGCCTTAATCGTTGACTGAGTGTCAACTTATTGTTTTTATATTACTTATGATTTAACTAAAGGCGTAAGGACACCTTTTGACGAATAATTTCATCACATTTTTGGTGATTAGAGCGATTTTAGTGGCGTCTAGTAAACTTGCCACATCCATTATAGTATTAATTATTCTTACACCCAAATTATAAATAAATTAATTCTAATTAATATTGATAATTTACAATTAAAAATACCACCCCGGGACAACTTTTGGAAAACAAATTTCCCATAGATTTCCAGGTTTTCTCCCCATATATTTCCGTGAGTTTTCCAGGTTTTCTCCCGCATATGGGGTATCTTATGGAGCAAATGTAAACGAAGTAGGGAGGGGGGCAAATAGGACTAAAACATAATCAAAGGACATCCCCGTATCTCTAATATAACAAGAGTTATAGCCTCCAAAGTATAGTGTAATGTTAATCTTATGGAGGGATTGCTCACGAACATTTTGCTTAATTACTCGGCCCCTGTTTGGCGCAAATTTCCCTGATTTCCCTGAATTTTACTAAAAACTCTAAATTTCCCTGAGGTTTTTGTCAACTATTTATTTCCCTGATTTTTCCAGGTTTGTATGAACCCTGCACCTATTATTTTATACACAGAAAAATATAAATTTTTTCCCCTTATATTCTTTGGTTTTAAAACTCAAATACTTCACATTCTCTCAACCAAAACACCAAGTCAAAATTATCTTTGCTTCAAATAGTTGCTCAAATTATTTCAAACTACGAAAAAAATGTCCTTTAAACGATAAAAAAAACTTAAGGCAACCACACCCAATGTAATCGTCGCTCAAAAAAATATAAAAACTTTGAAATTAAAGCGTTCAAAGATTCAATTCCACGTGATATGGAGCGATTCACCCTTAATATTCAATAGCTATAAAGCCCATCCCATTCTGACTTCAACTTATCTCGGCAAAGCCCAAGTCAAACAGATAAGGTACCTAAGACTACATAAAACAAGTCCTTTAAAGAAACAATAACAAAAGAAAAAAAAACCGTCATCAAAGTGCCATTGAAAGAAAAAGTCACCTTTGAAAAATAAAAGAAATAAAATTGGACTCTTGAAAAAGGGAGATAGCCTTGCCTGATTCCTGATACGGTTCAAAGAGTGAAAACGTGGATGTTGCATTTACAGGGGATACACCTTAATTTAGTAGGGAGAGGTAAGGAATGGATCCTTAAAAATACCTCAAAATGGCGGAGAATATTACACCACCGAGTGGCTATATGGGCCTGGGACCTTTAGAAAGCAATTTATACCAACAAATTCTATAAATTAGAACACGAAATCATACGGCATACCCTCAAAATGGCGGAATTTAAATTAAAACAGGAAATCATACAGCATACCCTCAAAATGGCGGAATTTAAATTAAAACAGGAAATCATACAGCATACCCTCAAAATGGCGGAATTTAAATTAAAACAGGAAATCATACAGCATACCCTCAAAATGGCGGAATTTAAATTAAAACAGGAAATCATACAGCATACCCTCAAAATGACGGAATTTAAATTAAAACAGGAATGCATACAGCATACCCTTAAAATGGCGGAATTTAAATTAAAACAGGAATGCATACAGCCATAAGTTCATAAGATATGTTCCATAAGTTTATCACTGGCTACAAACTGGAGCTTGTCATGAAGTGACAACGTAGGTCGTAGATTCTCGAAAAGCGACGGCTGATAGTGCTGTCAAAGGCTTAGTAATGCAGACTAAATAGGAAGATGGAAGTCATGCAAAATTAACCGAGTGTAGCCATTCAATTCTCGCTTGCCGTTCCCGAACTATCTCGAGCTGTAAGTCTCTAGCATAAGCATTACGAAGTATGGGTAGTGCAGTGTTCAGTTTAAAATATATCAGTATCAATTAGTTTTTAATAAAATTTTCATTCGATAAACAATGTAAATACCTATAATTAAAAATTGCCTGCAATTATAATCGGTCTCGAACTTGAGGCGGCCATATTAACTAGAAGAATGTCGGAGTTCGCGCCGGCGGTTGGGTTTGGCTACGTACACAGGCACTGGTGGTAAATAAATTTCGCGTTTATGACGTCAGTCAATTCGAGTAAATGGCGAGAAATTACGGGAATTCGAAATTTAAAACACAGATAAGAATATTTAAAAGCACTAGGCCTATCTTAGCATTTGCAGTGACGAAATTAACTATGCGTTTTGTTTTTTAGGCTTGGGCACACCAAGTCCTTTATTATATAATTTATTCAATTGTTTTGAATAAATTTTTGTCACAATAAAAAAATTGATGTTGAGTCCATAGACAGGGTACAATTTTATTGTGTAAAGTAGGCTTTAAGGCAACTCCCCTTGCCCCTGTAAAGTAGGCTTTAACGCAACTCCCTTTGCCCCTGTAAAGTTGGCTTTAACGCAACTTCCTTTGCCCCTGTAAAGTAGGCTTTAACGCAACTTCCTTTGCCCCTGTAAAGTAGGCTTTAACGCAATTTCCTTTGCCCCTGTAAAGTAGGCTTTAACGCAACTCCCCTTGCCCCTGTAAAGTAGGCTTTAACGCACCTTCCTTCGCCCCTGTAATGTAGGCTTTAACGCAACTCCCCTTGCCCCTGTAAAGTAGGCTTTAACGCAACTTCCTTTGCCCCTGTAAAGTAGGTTTTAACGCAACTCCCCTTGCCCCTGTAAAGTAGGCTTTAACGCAACTCCTTTGCCCCTGTAAAGTAGGCTTTAATGCAACTTCCTTTGCCCCTGTAAAGTAGGCTTTTACGCAACTTCCTTTGCCCCTGTAAAGTAGGCTTTAACGCAGCTTCCTTTGCCCCTGTAAAGTAGGCTTTAACGCAACTTCCTTTGCCCCTGTAAAGTAGGCTTTAACGCAACTCCCCTTGCCCCTGTAAAGTAGGCTTTAACGCACCTTCCTTCGCCCCTGTAATGTAGGCTTTAACGCAAATTCCTTTGCCCCTGTAAAGTAGGCTTTAACGCAACTTCCTTTGCCCCTGTAAAGTAGGCTTTAACGCAACTTCCTTTGCCCCTGTAAAGTAGGCTTTAACGCAACTCCCCTTGCCCCTGTAAAGTAGGCTTTAACGCAACTCCCCTTGCGTTCACCAAGATATCAGGCTATTCTTTAATTTAAATTACTCAGGTTAAGTTTCAAAAGAAGATGAATTTTATTTTTTTCTGACACCAAAATTGGCAGCTTCTTTGCATAATTCCCGTTACTTATAAGGCTACAAAACAACGCTCCCCTGTGGGCTCGAACCACCAGTCTTTCGGTTATCAGCCGAACGCGCTAACCATTGCGCGTCACGTATTTTGGCAAAAGATTACAGAAAAAAGTACAAAAATAATGGTTTCAGTCGTTATATTTGAAAATATACTTGATTTGGAAGAAATCTTTCTAGATTCTAACAGTTCTGAATTTACTAACTCATCGATAAGTTTTCTTCTTCCTCTACATCTGGCTCTAGACTCTCTTGCTTCTGAACTTTTCACACACACAGACTGTTAGTATGGTAACTTCATAGAAGGAACTGCTCTTGAATTTAACCGTCTTTTAGGCTTCGTTCCCATCAGTTCAGCTTTAAAATCTCTTACAAAATCTTCGTCTTTGAAATGTTCCGAGCATATTCTTGCAAAGTTAAGCAGTATTAATTTTAGGATTGTAACATTTAGAAATCCATATTCTTCGGATTTTTGAGTCCTTTGGTAATGTAAAGTAACTGATATGATTCTTGTCCACATTTTTAGAAGTTACGGAACATTTATTATCACATCCAGTTATTGCACACTTTGCTCCACCGTACGGCATGTTAAATATTTTATTTAGGTCATTAAAACAAGTTAAAAAATAGGAACTAATCAAAATTAATTGATTTTATCTAAGCCTTGTCCATAACTTATAGCCTCTACGCTGTATATTTGAGCTATGGTCGTCTGCAGAATCTCCACGTACTACGTCACAGAGAGAGTCAGGGCGAGACCAATCAAATAATGAGAAAAAATCGAAAGAAAACGGCGGGATCGAGGCAACCTTATATAGCGCTTTCTTTACGAACCTTGCACCTCGCGTACCTATCCTATTCATTTGTATTTTTGCTCGTGCGTTTTGGCGCGCCTTTTTTACTACTACAGGGAGCTAACAGTTCTGACCCTGAAACTTCTCTCAATGTTCCTAGTCTTTGGGCTTTGGCTGTAGACGCCATGTAAAATGAGAAGCACACGACCCTCCTCTCAACCTTTACAAGAACCAACTAATCAAAAAAGAGCTTTAGGGGGTCAAAGTTTATATAAAATAGTACTCTGTGGTGGGGATCCAAACTTTTAACGGCTCCTATATTGAGGCTATTGTACTGAAGATCAGCCAAAGTGGGTTGCTAGTTATAACACGAGGAACATAAGTTACACAGCAATTATGTCTTTAATCATAACTTTATTACCACAAGTAATTGTAATTTCTTTCCATAATACGCGTTTAAATTATATTTAAGAAAAAAAACTAGAGGTATCTCTGGTGGAAGAAAACTATGGCTTCATATTTTTTTTCCTTATTTAATTCATGACTTCCGGTTTCTATATATATATATATAGACTCGATCAATAGACAGGTTTTTTTTTACTAAAGGGGTAGAGAAAAACTCCTCCCTCTATCTTATGGACGAGGGGGGGGGGAATCAAAAAGTATACTTCTCTCAATGTTCCTAGTCTTTGGGCTTTGGTAGTAGACGCCATGTAAAATGAGAAGCACACGACCCTCCTCTCAACCTTTACAAGAACCAACTAATCAAAAAGAGCTTTAGGGGGTCAAAGTTTATATAAAATAGTACTCTGTGGTGGGGATCCAAACTTTTAACGGCTCCTATATTGAGGCTATTCGCGTGTGTTCCCTGTGCCGCGGTCGTGAAGTTAATCATAGGCAGGGGGGTCGACACTATGCTGAAGAGTAAAGGGGGTTTCTTATATTACACGGCGCGAGAAAGCTTCACTGAAGTATACGTTTTGCTTTATCTATGAACTTTTGGTAATACCATAAGTATTACTGACAAAGATGCAAAATGTACGCGTGAACTTTAACTCTAAAGATGTAATTTTTGCGATGTTAAGGGAAAACATTTATTTCATTTACTTCCTCACCGCGCCTACTTTAAAAATATTTTCAAGTAACCTCGATATACCAGATAAATAGCGAAGCAATAAACTTAATATTTTACGTTCCTCCGCTCGCAAAGCTTTAATGAACTTGATATATTTGAACACTAATCTCATGCTGGTGCATACCGGGATTCGAGGGGATAATCACCTGAATAATCAGGAGTACAAAACCGTAGAAATCGATTACTTGATTTCTAGAATTCTTAGAAAATCATCAGTAATCACAAGCATTCTTGTGGGTAATCAAAGGTAATCCGAAATCTCCGATAATTCCTGGAAATCACGTGAAATCTTGAGAAAATCAAAAATTATCACACAATTTACTAGTAATATTTTGTAAACACCTCGGAAATCACACATTTTGTGAAATAATCACACATAATCAATCGAGGAATTCGAAAATCCAAAATAAAAATCATAATCAGTTGAAATAGAAATAATCACTGCATTCATCGTAATTCACGAGGAATCCAGTTCACCAAAAAGTCACCGGAATTCATTTGAATTCAAACAGAAATCACAAGTTATCTACGGCAATAACAGGAAATTAGTGTAAAGATTATGGAAATCACCGAAAATAATCGTAATCACGGAAATCAAGGAATTCGTTCAGTAATCATCGGAATTCACATAAAAATTTAGAAATCAGTAATCAGGTGTACAAAATTTTGGAGAATGACTAGCCCCTGTCCGTGATTATTGTATCGAGAAAGAAATCACCAAATTTTCCCATTCCTTATAGGGTTTGAAAGAACCACGGTGTACGCTGAGTTACTGACCCCTCGCTATTAGCATTAAGGTCAGTGCAGTGTTGTCAGAACTGTCATCCAGAGAAAATATAGCAAGATAAATAGAATTGGCCTCTGTCAAGGAATTATAAGTAAAAGTAATGACTGACTGATTGATTGATAATCAATGCCCAACCCAAAACCAAATTCCTTTACAATGGAAGCTGAACACTTGTTTTGCAGGGACGTTCATTTACTCTTATAGGGAGGGTGAAGTGGAAAATCAATTTTTTTTTCGATTCTTAAACTAATTATATTAATGATATTAAAATTAGGTTCAGATTTTATGGATAATTTGAAATAAGGACCTCCGACAAATCGCGTAACGCCCTGCCTTCTTGTTAACAAAATTCTCGTGGCACTCTCCTTTGCGGTAAATTAATATGCCCTCCTCTTCCATCTTACAAAATAGCGGCCCAAAAAGCAATGTTCTAAAATGTCCTAAAAGGCATAGCGGGGTTCTTTTACTGCTGGCATTTATTCAAAACATAAGTTTATAAGATATATTCCATAAGCATGACACAACCTATACTTGGCAATGCTAGAGACTTACAGCTTGAGCTAGTTCGAGAACGCCAAGCGAGAATAGGGACTTTGCAATTCTGGCTTAACTCCGCCCCCAGCGCCATTATGGTATATTTTTTTAACAGAATGAAAGCTACATAAGCCCCTCCTCCTGGTATGTTTTTTAGCACTAGTGGAAGGTAGCCTGACGTAGTACTGCCAAGTCCCCATTGAAGACTACACTCGGGTTTTGCAGGGCTTAGACCTTCCTATTTAGACTGCATTACTAAGCCTTTGACAGCAGCACCTCACCAGGTATCGCTTTACTTCGAATCTATGACCTACGCCACTTCATATCAAGCTCCATTTTGTAACCAGTGACAAACGTATGGCCAACATATCTTATAAACTTATAATCAAAACCATAAAGTTCAGAGATACTTTGTTGAACCAAGAAGCGATATCTAGTTAACTAGGGAGAAGGTATATATTCGCCACATTCCAGCTTATCTCCAGTCCAAACGTAGGTCCGGAGTTAATCCCCGACTCTAAATTACAACCAGCATCTCGTTGGTTCTTGAAAACTCACGTCAGCACGACGCTAATGACGAAAATAACGTATTGTCCGACAAAGGAGAGGTGAAATAGACCCAAAGAGGGTAGAAAGAGGGGGAGTTGAAGCTAGCGGCTTTGATAAGGCATTTTGGGTGTTCTCGCTTTTCTTTTTTATTTATTTGTTATACTTCCCTCCTAATATCCGGTTCGCCGTATTTCAACCAATAAGAGGGCAGAGAAAGATGCGCGCGCACACCGCAAGCTTAGAGGTAAACTTTCAAAGCGAAAACACTCCAGCCAAGCCTTCTACTCCCCCTCTTTCTAGTTCTACCCTCTATGATAGCCTGGCCTACTTTTACGTCCCCCCCCCCTTGTATTTTGAAAGGGGGACTGGGACTATGGCGCGCGAACACTTAGGAATCTTATAACTTCTCCCTAGTAAAATAGATATCACTTCTTGCTTGAACTAAAACTTAGTGAAAATATATTTAGCCAGTATATTGTAACTCCCTCGGAACAGATAGAGATCTATTTTATAAATTTAAATAAGAGATATTCAATTTCTTTCAAGGTAGTAACTGAATGGCCTTTTCCAAAATTCGAAATCTACAGAAAATTCAAATATTTTTCAAGAAGTTTTCCAGGGGCGTCGGAAGCCGGGGGCAGGGTGGGCTCAAGCCCGCTCGATTTTTATTCCTAGACAACAAAATAGGCTGGTAGAGGCGACGATTACATTGGGTGTGGTTGCCTTAAGTTTTTTTTTATCGTTTAAAGGATATTTTTTTCGTAGTTTGAAATGATTTGAGCAACTATTTGAAGCAAAGATAATTTTGACTTGGTGTTTTGGTTGAGAGAATGTGAAGTATTTGAGTTTTAAAACCAAAGAATATAAGGGGAAAAAATTTATATTTTTCTGTGTATAAAATAATAGGTGCAGGGTTCATACAAACCTGGAAAAATCAGGGAAATAAATAGTTGACAAAAACCTCAGGGAAATTTAGAGTTTTTAGTAAAATTCAGGGAAATCAGGGAAATTTGCGTCAAACAGGGGCCGAGTAATTAAGCAAAATGTTCGTGAGCATTCCCTCCATAAGATTAACATTACACTATACTTTGGAGGCTATAACTCTGGTTATATTAGAGATACGGGGATGTCCTTTGATTATGTATTAGTCCTATTTGCCCCCCCCTCCCTACTTCGTTTACATTTGCGAGTGGTTTAAGGCGCTGGTTTAAGGCAGCAGTCTCTTTGGGGGCGTGGGTTCGAATCCCGCTTCTATCAGCCTATTTTGTTGTCTAGGATTAATAATATGAAGCTTTTGCTTAATAGACTGAGTTTCCTTTTGCTTCTAGGTAGAGTGGCCGAGTGGTTTAAGGCACCAGTCAATTCGGGGGCGTGGGTTCGATTCCCGCCTCTATCAGCATTGAGCGCTATTATCCAGAGACCAGATTGAAAATTTTATCGGACCGGTCGGGTCGGGCTTTTCAAATTTTGCAAATTAAGGGGCTGACCCGGGCCGGGCTTTCGATTATTTTTTCAAAATTCGGGCCGGGCCTGACTTTGTTCTGCTTTAATTCATAATTCAAATGAAAGATAATTTAAACGAGTATGAGCTTCTTAGAACAAATGTGACGTTGTGACGGACTATTATTAATAAAAGTGAATAATACGCGACGCTAAAGCAAATATCAATTCAATTCATTGATGATATTTAAAAAGAAAATAGCAACGTGGCTGGTCAATTCTTGCAATCGACGGGCCGGGTCGGAAAACCAACTTTATACTCGGACCGGGGCCGGGTTACGGATTTTTCAAGATGCTAGATCCCGGGCCGGGCTCGGATCGGGCCTGAAAATTCGGCTACTATCCCTTTAGTTTCCTGGAATTTTCCCAATTATTCCAGGGCTTTTTGAATGATCGTGGAATTAATTATTTCCAATGTTTTAAGTTTAGTTATTGGTTAAATTATAATTTTAATTCGGTCAATTTTAAACCCAAGGTCCTTACGCCTAACCTAATCTAAACCTGCCAAGGGAGAGACCTATTCTTCCAATTAATAAAAAAGTAACTTTGATGACAAAGCCTTGAAAATTAAAAGATAAGTGGTCAAAATCATTTGGGTGAAGTAAGGTATAATACAAAAATTCAGTTTTAAAGGCAACATAAATTACTTGAAAGAATTAGGCCTACTTATCATGTTTCTTTTTTGACCAAAATCTTTCATTTAACGAAAATATTTTTCAACCTAAAAGACAAAGAACTATGAGGGACTTTTCCTATGTACTTTTCACATTTTTCTATGAAATGTGCTTCTCGGAAGAACATGGGCTCTTCCCGGATAGTGGTGAATCATGGCCGGGGCTTAGGTGAAGAGAGAGTGCCGTTTGAAGAAAACATTTACTTTATAAATGTTATTTTTCAGTGGTTTCTAGCTATTTTGAGGGTGCTGAACACAACACGAATATGGACAAGTGCCCTCTAAACTACACTTGTTTCATTTTCCTTTCTTAAGGGTCACGTCCAGCGAAACCAAGAATGATGATGGGGGTGGGAAGGGATGCGAAATCTGAGAGAAATCGGCCTGCGCGTCTCCAGTCCGAACGTAGCCTGTCCGGGGTTAATTCCCGCCGCCTCTAAATTACAACAAGCATCTCATTGGTTCTTGAAATCTCACGTCAGCGCGACGCGAATGAGTACGAAAATTTTGTATTTTCCGACTGAGGAGAGGCGAAATAGCCCGGCCTCCTTTTACGGCCCCCCTTGTATTTCGAAAGGGGACTGGAACTATGGCGCCCGGTGAATACTTGGGCATCTTATACCTTCTCCCTAATAAACTAGATATCACTTCTTGGTAAAATGTTATGATAGCTAAATTTTTCCTTTAAAAAAAGTCTAAATTTTAAATGTAAAATTGGTCTAAAAATTAGGTACAAAAAAATTAAATTTGAAAGCTAATTATCAACTTGGATATTTTTAATATAGAAAGATTAGTTTTTTCTCCCAATCTGTAATATTTTTTATACTGAAAGTAATGAATGCTTAGTTAAAAAATATAGTTAAAATCGGAAGCTTTTAAACAAAAATTTTCTTATTGTCGAATTGTACGCGGACCCAAATGGTCACAGACTTAAGCCCTCTACAAATTAGAGAGATGGCTCCGGAAGAGCAAGCTTTATTCTACTAATTAGATAATTTAATTTAAACTGGATTTATAATATAATAAGTTAATCTTGTTTAAAAAGTTTTTATTAAATTTCAAGTAACAATAGCTCCCACTGTGCGCGACACACTATTCGATTAAAATATTAGGCCTAAGTTGCCACAACGTGAAGGAGAAAAACCTGGAAAATCAGCAGATATCAGTAAGTTTTAACGAAGTCAAGGAATAAGGCTGGAATAAAATATCTAGGGTTTTCCAACGTTGGCTAAAAACTAGAGGAAATCTTAAGGTTTCTATCTGGTAGTATTATCCTTTTTCCACTCCGAGTGACGATGAAGACACTGAAAGGTATTAAACTTTCTGTCGGTCACCTCATTTATAGTTGACAAATTTTAGCAAACTTGTTCGCAATATCCGGACCGCTTTCGCAATTCACAGAAAGCAATATTTACATCTACTCAATTGTTATCGTTAGGGTCAAGATGTACGCGGCGATCGGGTAGGGTTACGAGAAACGTCTAGCCTCCCACCCAATGGCAGTTCTTCCACCAAAGGTTCACGCAATTGCGCTATTTATTACCCCTTATCTGGAATCAATCGCTTTATTTAGCCTAAATTTCCAAAAATTGTTAAAGAGGCATAGCTAGAATTGAAACGGCAACAAAAAAGCTATGTTTAAAATGATTTTAGGAGTAAAGTTTATTAGAACGATTTAACTAGAATTAAGGTAAATTACTGACGATTAAAATAATTAATATCAATTATATTTATTTAATTATTTAAGAAAAACCTCTTAAGTGCAGGGTAGATAGCCCTCGTCTCGACTCGGAGAGGTTTATTTTGGTTTCCCAACTTGTTGAAGCATTTACAGGCGCCTGACAGGTCGTTGTTAGCGCGTTCGGCTTTTAATCGAAAGGTAGGTGGTTCGAGCCCAGCCAGGAGCGGTGTTGTGAAGTCTCTGATGTAACGTAAAAAGTCAAAGTTTTGCCAAAATACGTGACGATTATTGTTTTTCAAAGCTTCCGTGGTGCAATGGTTAGCGCGTTCGGCTGCAAACCAAAAGGTTGTTGGTTTTAGCCCACTCGGGAGCGTTATTGTGAAGTCTTGTCTTATAAATAACGTAAAAATTCAAAGTTTTTCCAAATACCTGACGATCATTTAATTTCTAAGCTTCCGTGGCGCAATGCTTAGTGCGTTTAGCGGTTAACCGAAAGGTTGTTGTTTCGAGCCCAGCCAGAAGCGGTGTTGTGAAGTCTCTGATGTAACGTAAAGAGTCAAAGTTTTGCCAAAATACGTGACGATAATTGTTTTCAAAGCTTCCGTGGTGCAATGGTTCGCGCGTTCGGCTGTAAACCGAAAGGTTGTTGGTTTTAGCCCACCCGGGAGCGTTGTTTGTGAAGTCTTATAAATAACGTAAAAATTCAAAGTTTTTCCACAATTCCTGACGATCATATAATATTCAAGCTTCCGTGGCGCTATGGTTAGTGCGTTCAGCTGTTAACCGAAAAGTTGGTGGTTCGAGCCCAGCCAGGAGCGGTGTAGTGAAGTCTCTGATGTAACGTAAAAAGTCAAAGTTTTGCCAAAATACGTGACGATAATTGTTTTTCAAAACTTCCGTGGTGCAATGGTTCGCGCGTTCGGCTGTAAACCGAAAGGTTGTTGGTTTTAGTTCACCCGGGAGCGTTGTTGTGTAGTCTTATAAATAATGTAAAAATTCAAACTTTTTCCACAATACATGACGATTATTTAATTTCAAAGCTTCCGTGGCGCAATGCTTAGTGCGTTCAGCGGTTAACCGAAAGGTTGTTGTTTCGAGCCCAGCCAGAAGAGGTGTTGTGAAGTCTCTGATGTAACGTAAAAAGTCAAAGTTTTGCCAAAATACGTGACGATAATTGTTTTTCAAAACTTCCGTGGTGCAATGGTTCGAGCGTTCGGCTGTAAACCGAAAGGTTGTTGGTTTTAGTTCACCCGGGAGCGTTGTTGTGTAGTCTTATAAATAATGTAAAAATTCAAACTTTTTCCACAATACCTGACGATTATTTAATTTAATGCGTATTTTTAAGTTTAGGGGTCACTGGGTCGCGCGTAAAGAACTTAAGGAATATCAAGTTCGAGGGAGCGTGCGTAAAAGTCAAAATACTCCTTGACAGATTGGAAATAAAATATAAAAAACGTTATTTTTGTTTTTAATTTATTTTGAAAAATACTTCAGAACTCAACGATCTGAACTGCCGCATTTTTTTCATTGCGTCACTCTTTGATTTTTTCCAGGGGAAAGTGGAGGTGGGAATAGAAAGATCTAGAGGAGCGTGGTTGTGAACGACAGTTTAGCGGAGCGCAAGAAAAGCGACCGATCGTCTCGCTGTCTAAAAACCGAAAAAAAGAATTGCCTTTACATGACTTGCTGAGTACAAAGAATGAATGGTCGTGGGGACCTTCACAAGAGCAAGCCTTCCTACTGATCAAAAAGCTCTTGATCAATCACCCTGTATTAGCAGTCTATGATCCTTGTTTGAAGACCATCGTATCAGCGGATTCATCTTCATTTGGGATAGGAGCTGTATTGAGTCAAGTCCACAAAGATGGTCAACGTCGAGTCGTAGACACTAACTAAAGGCCGCCGACAGGTTATGGCAGCGCCCATGGAAATACCTCTCGTAAATCTCGTATACAGTAGAGGAGTAGACAGTTGTTATGTTCAGTTCTCGTTATATTTTTTGGAGCTACTTCCAGCACTCGGATAGTTGGTAGACTCGTGGTTACTATCAATGTGTAAGTAAAATAAGTAATCACCCAATGGGAAAAATCTGGAAATGAACAGTAAAAATTTGGCAAGATTGTGTATTGGTTAAGGCTAAAGTGCCTACTCCTCTACTCTATGCTCTCTATGGTGCAACTGCAAGTATAGCGAAGCGTTTTATTTTTGCCTACTAAATTTGTTTTAATTTAGGTGTGTTGATCTTATTTTAGTTTTCGATTACGGTGGATGGAGTTTACACGCAACGTGGTTCGACAGCCGGGACCTTTTCCCTGTTATCGAGCAGCGTTCTATTCGTCGGTGGCAGCGATAAAACCAGCTCCAATGTCGGAGCCAAAATAAGGCCCAACTTCGTCGGATGCCTTCGCAAAGTAAACTTCAAACCAGTGCCGTCTTAAGGCATGGGCTATATGGGCTATAGCCCAGGGCCCCGCGTGAATTAAGGGCCCCAGATTTCTTGTTCAAGAAGTTGGCAATACGTAAATATGACCGTCACGCTTCGAGGGAATATTAAGTTGTGAACAATTTTTCTAACCAAAATCTCTGTGGACCCCCTTTTTAAAGAGGTTTATGGCCTACACTAGGTTCCATGGCTACAACCACCCTTCTCAGATGAATTCACACATGTTTACTGAGAGAAAAGTATACCTAGCCCAAGCTGCATGCATGTCATCGTTCTATTCTCTTACTCCGTTGACTTTAATTTAGGACAGGTAAATTTTTTTTAGTGTTCCGACCGACTGAAAAATCAAAACACTATATAGTTCCCGTTCGTAACATCAAAGAATCAGTCTGATTTGCTTTAGCTGTTAGCCGAATTCAAACGGTTTATTAAATCCAATCAACTCAATGTCTTTCAATCTAAACTGTCTTTTCACTCTACTTTACTTAATCTGTTACTTTATATATTGCCTACATTAATCAAGGCCTGCGCAACGCCGTTTTTCATTTTTCTTTTTTCAACTTATGTTGCCGAATTCTCTCACCCGAGAGCGCTGTTAGCTGGACTTAAGGAAATTGAAATGTTCATTTTCCCCAAGGTCTATAGAGTTGCCGCTTCGCTAATAAGCATTTTCCCTAGCTTGAAATTTGAAATGTTCATTTTCGCGCACGTTTTGGTCCAGCTCGCAATGCCATCTCGCGGTAAAATAGATAGAAAACCCAAATGCTCTTCGATATCGATGCTTACAAGTTAAAACGTGATTGTACCTAATTCTTTAAAACATGAATATTTGCGAGAGCGCATTAGGCCTGATTCGTAAAAATATCCCATATAAAATGTATACATAGTACAAACATACAACAAGTACAATCTGATTACAAAATTATATTATTTATACACTCATTTTGAATTTTCAATAAACCACACTAATGGACTTTTCTTGTTTACCTTTCCTAACGCTAACTGATAACGTGACGCATTGTCCCTCAAACGCTATGCAGGGGATAATGCAGCGATGTAAATGTGAGTGATAGGCCAAACTGGAGTTATGAACTTTGCTCTCTTAAATGAGTCGGTTTTAGTTTGAGCACGCATGGATTTTTCAGGCCTATATTTGTCAAACTTCAAAATATCCTAAATCATCGCAAGGGTCAGTGGGTTTAGACGAGTAAAAACTATGAGTCGCAAATTTGAAAGTTAAGCTACAAAGAGAAAAAAAGCGCTTGAGGAGATGGAAAATTCTTCGTATTATTATAAATAAATGTTTGATTGAGCTAAATTTATGGTCCCCTTTATATATGTTTCTGCTTAGTGCAGATTTTGAAAATGTAAAACTGTTTCTTAACATTCTTAATTAAAATGAAGACTGAAGGAACAGATATTAATCAAAAATGTCTTGATTAGAATCAAGACCTAAAAAGTATCGATAAGTCTGAGGTTATCACTTGTCTGAAGGATCAGATATTAATTTTTCTATTTAATTGAAACTTAAATGCATGCTTAAGAAAAAACAACGTTCCATTACCGTTTTCCGTTGAAATAAATTATTTTACTGGTAATCAATTTCAAAAATTTACTTATCTCGGCTTTTCGACCACAATTCCATTACCCGAAAACATTTTATCATTACATTAATTACTTTTGGGAGATAACGTGTCAAAATAACCTATAAAACAATAAAAAACTGTAATAGCGGTCTGTTTAGCCATGACAAGAACCTTTTAAAAGTTACAAGCACTATATAACCCTTTCGAGACTAACAGGACCTGAGCAAACTATTTCATCATGTGCGACCTCGGCCTTGAAACTCTCTCATAGTCCCAGTGTGTGTAGAACATAATTTTTCGCTGTTATCTGCCAAAATCAATCTTTCTAGGTAGTGCCGCCTCCTCACTTGAATTTTTCATGATATATTAAGGTTTGAACGAACAAAATTCAAGATTACCATTTTCACTACCATGTCCCTCTGCTAACTTGAAGCAAACTTTCCTCTCTTTCTGCTGCTCATTACCGGTGCCATTCCCTTGACTTTTTGTTCGTTATAACTACTATCATGAGTTTATTTATTTCAAACCAAAATATAAAAAAATTGGATTTTTTTCCTTTTGTGCTACTTAAAATTTACAAATGTATATAACGTTGTCCGTGCCATATCAAATAGTCTCTAACCATTGTTAGAAACTAGAGAGAGAAATTGGGCAGTAACACTGATCATGCCCTGAACTATGAGAAAGAACAATACGACGGTTGACTAAAGTACACTTGATATTACATCAATTTGCAAAACCGCGAGTAAAAATCTAACTGTCCCTATTGAATTTGGCGCCATTGGTTTTAGAATAATTAAAATGTTCCACTGCGAAGCGTGCCGGTCACGAATGGGGATGTAACGTCTTTAGGAACCTTTTAAAACGCAAAACCATACACGTACTCTCCCAAAAGTAATTAATGTAATGATAAAATGTTTTCGGGGAATGGAATTGTGGTCGAAAAGCCGAGATAAGTAAATTTTTGAAATTGATTACCAGTAAAATAATTTATTTCAACGGAAAACGGTAATGGAACGTTGTTTTTTCTTAAGCATGCATTTAAGTTTCAATTAAATAGAAAAATTAATATCTGATCCTTCAGACAAGTGATAACCTCAGACTTATCGATACTTTTTAGGTCTTGATTCTAATCAAGACATTTTTGATTAATAAAAACTGTCTTTGCGACAAAGATGAGAAAAAGTAAGAGAAAATTGCCGGAAGTAACAGAAATTCAAATTTTGACTTTTGTAGACATGATTATTAAACATTGAATATTTTAAAAAATTGCTTATCTTAGTTTTTTCACCAAAATACCTTTAGTAAAAGTATTTTATTGTGAAATATCTGCATAACATTACGCATATCTGGGAGCACGGCAGTTAGCTCCCTGTAGTAGTAAAAAAGGCGCGCCAAAACGCACGAGCAAAAATACAAATGAATAGGATAGGTACGCGAGGTGCAAGGTTCGTAAAGAAAGCGCTATATAAGGTTGCCTCGATCCCGCCGTTTTCTTTCGATTTTTTCTCATTATTTGATTGGTCTCGCCCTGACTCTCTCTGTGACGTAGTACGTGGAGATTCTGCAGAAGTTGCTTATCTTAGTTTTTTCACCAAAATACCTTTAGTAAAAGTATTTTATTGTGAAATATCTGCATAACATTACGCATATCTGGGTGCCGTGCTCCCAGCCAAGTCGAGCACTGACATCCTTTTCTCGAAGCAACTCGTGGCACTTTTAAACCCACTGTAACTTCGTGATGGTTAGAGGTAAAAGTCTGAAATTTTGCTTGCCGCGAGGACTGTCAATCCTAGCTCTAGTTTCCAAATTTCAAGTTCCTACCCTATATACTTTTCGAAATATCGCAGGTGAAATTTACCTTATTTTGTCACTCACTCACTCACCGATCATCAAAATTCTAAGGTACGTCTAGAGGAGATAGAAACTTAAAATTCAGGATTTAGTTTTCATTTATTTTATAAAGCACAGAAAAATTAAAACATCCCGAAATTTTTATAAAATTGTTCTTTAGTTCTTTATTTATAGGATATCGCGTACAATCTTTATTACATATTCTCTGCGGGTCGAAAGGGGTAATTCAGCGTAAATATGGACAAACGTTAGCGATTATATTGGCAAACGAAGTACCACGAGAGGGTCTTGTTTTAATATAACTACCGAAGTATAACGAGAGGGTCTACAAAAAGAAGTGAGATCCTATGAAAAACATTAACATGTACAAAAATGGGCCAAGCCTCGCCTCGTGCCCTTTCCGCTGTAAAACGTTCTGAGATCCCATGTAGAGCCAAGTCTGCCTTTTGATCTCATTCAATCGCCAATTGAACAATTATGTTATAAATTAAGTCCTTTTCCTAGTTAATAACCAATATTCTTTGACTCTATCATTATTATACATCTTTGTTCGTATCAAAAATATCGTGACTTGGCAAGCGCGTGTATATAAGGTTATGCATGACTCTTCTTATAAACTTGTACATATCCCCTCGACCATAAACGATTTAGTGAATATCCCTTCGATTATTTTAAAATCGGCAACGATTTAGTGAATTTCCCCTCGACTTCCTTTTAATATTACTTACCTGCGATTGCCAAGTCACGATATTTTTGATACGAACAAAGATTTATAATAATGATAGAGTCAAAGAATATTGGTTATTAACTAGGAAAAGGACTTAATTTATAACATAATTGTTCAATTGGCGATTGAATGAGATCAAAAGGCAGACCTGGCTCTACATGGGATCTCAGAACGTTTTACAGCGGAAAGGGCACGAGGCGAGGCTTGGCCCATTTTTGTACATGTTAATGTTTTTCATAGGATGCATTTTACTTTCTATTAAAAATATACAGTTAGGTTTGAGTATTCGGCTCTATAAGGAGAATAAAATATACTGAAAATCGATGATCGCTGATAAAATAAAACTAGTATTGAGACCTAACAAAATGTGTTAGTTAATTGACTATAACCCAAGGGATTGAGCATAGCACGAAGGGTCGGTCATTCGAAGAAATCATCATTCTCGAAATCGACCTACATACACAAATATACACACAGACACGCCCAGTGTAATACCTCTCCATGACGTCATCGTCACTCGGAATGGTAAAGAGTGAGATAAAAAAATCTGTTTTATCAGGGTTTTTTTAAAGGCATAATGAAATGGTCCGACAGTTTTTTCATCGATTTATAATCACATAAAAATCAATAACGAAATTTAGTGAAACCTTTATAGATAAAAGCGATAAAAAAGGTCCCCCCCTTTACCGAGTTGAAATGATAGGCGTTTCGTATGTTATCAAATTATTTTAGCTGCTAGGCCATTTAGAGAAGGTTGTTTAAGTTTTAACAGGAGCTAATATGGTTTTCGAAGCCGGACATAAGAAAATAGGAAATAAGATGATAGCAAGGTGCTTGTACCAACGGTACCTAAATTTACAAGTGCCCCTCGATCAGATTCACAAAATTGTTCATTTTCGAGAAATAGCGAAGGAATTGGGCGTTAGTTCAAGAAGTCAAGAAAATGCAGCAAAAATGTTTAGGGGAAGATTCATAAACGATTATAAGAGTAGTGACCCAACGGAAGAAGAAGGACTGAAAACGATTTTTATGAAATTAGTTAATTCAACAACTACCGAAGCTGACCCTTCTGAATCAACATCAAATGAAATTCAAACAAGATGGGGAGATTTATTGAAAGAAAATTATACGCCCAAGTCAGGCATGGCATCAAATACCGCATCTAGATTGTCAAATTTCAGTCCTAAGTTTGTATAAATTATTTAATTGTATTGTAAATCTGTTAAATCTATAAGTTAATTTTATTTTATTTTTCTTTTAGTTGTCAGTCAACTCCCGTTAAAGAACAAGATGAAAGGAACAATTGGGTAAGTTGGTTTTTTTTAGCAGCTTAACAATAAAATTAGTAAAATTACACTGTATTTCCACCAATTAGGATGAAGAAGATTTAATGGCGGATAATTTAACCCTAACTGGTCCTGAAATCACAGTTTCAAATATGACAGGCTCTCATGTCCCATTGCCCAATCAGATCTGAATCTCTTATGTCTTTTCTTAAACATGAAGAGGAGGCAAAAGCAACGCCATGATTTTAGTTATTTTTATTTATCACTTTTATTAATTCATTTGTTTGTTTATATTTTTAATTGTCTGTAATTTTTGTACAAAATTTAGTTCTTTTCTTTTGATAATTTTACATGTCTTTAGAATAAATTCAATTGTTCAAAGTAAAATATTGATTTTTATTAAGAGAGGGTGGTCCTAAATAGTGTTCCTGGCTTTTTTAAGTCCAAAACTTGGGCCTAAATAGAAACAGCCTTTTATTAATGAAGTCTTAAGGCACCATCTCGATTAAATCCGCTACATTTTTCAATATAATAAATAACTAAATCTAACAGAAGAGGATGTTTGCGCCATTCTTCAAAGGGTTCTAATTCTACATAACTTTCCATGTTGGTGAAATGTTCTTTTTTTTTTTTTGGAGGTTTCAATGCAAGCGAGTCAGAGGACCTCGGCAAGGATGTGATTAGTCAGGTTTCATTATGTGTGTAAGCAGGGGAAGGAAATGAGGTTTACTTGGGAGGTGACGGATGGGGTGTGGGGGTCAAGTCACCTCCGGCGGACACGGGGCAGTCGGCACCTATAGGGTAGGATCGCCGACATGTGTCTTATTCCCTCAAACTTTGCCTCCCAGAAGCTTAGCTTACAGGAGTACGCCACACTCCCGGCTGTTGGTGAAAATTACAGCAACCAATTTTTCAGAGTAGAAAATGACGGGTAAACTGTTCCATAGCGGCTCTTTGGTGACACGTGACCTGAGTTTAATAAACACTTGCAGTTTGTTTCCATAAGTCATTTAGAATGTTTTAGCAGACGATGCATGGGAGAATATCTACTATTTTAGAATTTGGGGTAATTCGGCAAAAGTTCGGCAAAAATAACTTCGGGGTAAAATAGTGTTTCACCCCATAATATATTGCCGAAAAACCCCTGTTTTACCCCAAACTTTTGAATTTCCTCAATATTAATGTATTATAAAGATAATATAAATTAATTTCAGTGTTTAATAGTAAAAAAGGGATTTACCAGCTTATAGCTTAGTTTTAATCTTAATTTTGTAGTTTAATTAAAAGTTATTTTAATTTTTGTCCCAAAAATGTACGTTTTTGGTCTAATTTTATATTAATTATATTTAATTATGTGGAAATTAATGCTGGATTGTGGTTCGGCAGAGTAGATTTAGATAATAAATTGAGATTCAATTAACAATTCACATTAATATCAATGTTTTATTGAAAATTCAATCCTTGCCAAAAAAACCCTATTTTACCCCAAACTTTTGAATTTCCTGAATATTAATGTATTATAAAGATAATATAAATTAATTTAAGTGTCAAATAGGAAAAAAGGGGATTTACCAGCTTCTAGCTTAGTTTTAATCTTAGTTATGTAGATCAATTAAAAGTTATTTTAATTTTTGTCCCAAAAATGTACGTTTTTGGTCGCATTTTACGTTAATTATACTTAATTAAGTTGAAATTAACGTTGGATTGTGGTTCGGCAGAGTAGATTTAGCTTATAAATTGAGATTCAATAAAAAATTCACATAAATGTCAATGTTTAATTCAAAATACAATCCTTGCCGAATAATCCCTATTTTACCCCAAACTTTGGAATTTCGCACTTCTTCAACGACTCGGCATATTTTTTCATTTCTCCCCGTAATATTTTGCCGAAACATCCCTATTTTACCCCAAACTTTGGAATTTCCCGCTTATTAATGTTTTTAAAAATAATAAAAATTAATTTCAGTGTTAAATAGGAAAAAAGGGGATTTACCAACTTCTCGCCTAGTTTTAATCTCAATTATGTAGATCAATTAAAAGTTAATTTTTGTCCCTAAAATGTATGTTTTTGGTCGAATTTTTCGTTAATTATGCTTAATTAAGTTGAAATTAACGTTGGATTGTGGTTCGGCAGAGTAGATTTAGCTTATAAAATCAGATTCAATAATCAATTCACATTAATATCATTGTTTAATTGAAAATTCAATCCTTGCCGAAAAAACCCTATTTTACCCCAAACTTTAGAATTTCCTGAATATTAATGTTTTTAAAAGATAATATAAATTAATTTAAGTGTCAAATAGTAAAAAAGGAGCTTTACCAGCTTCTAGCTTTGTTTTAATCTTAATTATGTAGTTCAATTAAAAGTTATTTTAATTTTTGTCCCAAAAATTTATGTTTTTGGTCGAATTTTACGTTAATTATGCTTAATTAAGTTGAAATTAACGTTGGATTGTGGTTCGGCAGAGTAGATTTAGCTTATAAATTGAGATTCAATAAACAATTCATATTAATGTCAATGTTTAGTTGAGTTTTTGATATTTGCCGAAAAATCCCTATAAGTGTCGTTGGGGCAAGACAGGGTAGCTTAGTTAGGCTTATTTAGTTTCTGAAATGCATTTAAAGGATTAACTTGATTTAATTTCGACGTTTAGTGTAGCCCCCCGTATTTTTATATTTTACCCCACTCTTTTTTGCCGAAAAGTGCCGAAACGGACACTATTTTACCCCGAATAGCCGAAGGCGAAGCCATAAGTCATTTAGGATGTTTTAGCAGACGATGCATGGGAGATTTCTACTATTTTAGATTTTGGGGTAATTCGGCAAAAGTTCGGCAAAAATATTTTCGGGGTAAAATAGTGTTCCCCGTCTAAATTATAGTCTCGAATGTGAAGATATGTTCCGTGTGGCCTTTGAGATTGAAAAACACATATTTTACAGTCCACTGACTCTAGCCAGTGTCCAGCAGCTGCACAATTCTTAACTGCCTCTAATTTTAGCAGACCACGGGCGCCGTGCAAAGGCCAAAAGCCTAAGTTTTTTTATTCCAGTGCATTGGGGACGGGGTTGACAGCCGCCCACCACTGGTGACGGAATTCACTCGAAAATCGTATAATAGAAATTGGCTTCAGCTATCCCCAGGCAACCCAACCAGACAGCAACCTGCTGGAACGAACTAGGCTGAAATATAAGATGTGGAAATGACGCAGAGATTTCATCTGACCACAAAACTTAAGCGAAATCTTTAAGGAGCGACGACATAAGCTAATAGTCTTGGTGACCTGCCTACAAAAACGTAACTTAGCGTCGAATATAGTACCCAAATCTTTAGTTTGAGTTGCTGTGCGGATGGGTTTGGAGTCAATTAAGTAGAAGTTCAGCAACATTCAAACGAATTGGTTATTAGAAAACTATTATTCTTTCATTGATAAAACAAGACATTACCATGCAAAAACGGAAGTGCCGGTACTTTCATTTTAAGGCATCATTGCTCGGTCCACTGATAAATTTCCTAACGTTGGGATTATTTGGGAAATATACATTCACTTCTGTGTTTCTGAAACTCGAAAATGTGCAGTTACAACCCATATTTATTTAAGAAATAATAAATTTAAATCCGAAAGACAAACTACTCCCATAATTATACATTTAGTATTGCAAAACTCATGAACTTAAACATATTTACTTTTATTGTTTAGTAATAAACAATTTGTATGTTGTGTTTAAATCATGGTGGGAAATACATTTTTTTATTTTAAAATCTATATTTTAACACAAATATTCACCTTTTTATTAAGATTTGGACTAACATTATTTATATTTACACCAATGTTGTAAAACGAGGCATTTTAAATTTCGCGCCAAAGTGTAGAATTTCCCGCCATCTACGTGTTGCTGTTGGAAGTAAAACATCCAGTGGTTACCGCGCATGTCAATGGGCGGGGCTTTACCTTTCCCCACTCGGTCTATATCCCACTCTACTATTGACGAAATTCGAATATCACATGCTGCGTAAAACCCAATGAGATAGAATATATGTATTAAACCTAGAGTCACAACGTGAGATCTCGAGATCGACGTTTCGCGATACACTTTTTGTCGAGCATGAATCTTTATCAAATACGGGTGGCGCCACCTATTAATCGCTTGAACTTTTTATTACCGCCTGCTGCTATAATCTGTGTAAAAAGCTGTCAAGATAGTTTTTTAAACGTGTTAAATAAAATACGCGAGTTACTAATAAAAACTCTAGTCCTTTTTAATCTAATAAATAGATAGACGTGCTTGATTAAAACAATGTGTTTCGCGGTAAGCCGATTTGAATTTTCACTCTAGATTTAATACATATATTCCTATCTCATTGGTAAAACATCAAATCTGGAAAAACAAATTAATGTCGAATCCATTAATTTTACAATGATTTGAATCGAACCCATTAATTTTACAATAATTCGAATTGAACCCATTACATTTACAATAATTCGAATTCAACCCATTACATTCCTGTATTTACAATAATTCGAATTGAACCCATTACATTTACAATAATTCGAATTGAACCCATTACATTTACAATAATTCGAATTGAACCCATTACATTTACAATAGTTCGAATGAACCCCATTGCTTTTACAATAATTCGAATGAAACCCATTACTGTTACAATAATTCGAATGAAACCCAATTACATAAGGTGGATTAGATATTTATCTCATTTTTGTAGCGTTGGTTCCTGGTGGGTTGCTTCTCCCTGAACGTGAGAGTAAGGCAGTGTAAACATTTCTACAGGGGCAATAGGGATTAACGTGAAACTCAAAAACCCTGAATGTTGGCTTTCCCCGAAATCATTTAATCCTTTAAATTTATTTTCTAATGTTTTATTTTCATTTCAAGACTTAACTTTAAAACCGAATGGAGAAATCGGCTGAAAATGGATTTTCAATGTTTCCATTTCGAGAACATTTCAACAAACTATTATGCCTACTTAAAAAGCTTTTAAGTATTGCGATAAACCTATTTTAAGTTATTTGAAAAATAGCCTCGAAAGGAGTGTATCAAAATATTGTGTGGCAAAATTGTAACCAATTAATTGTAATTTAATTCAGAGTAATGTCGGTCATTGAACAGGGTTGCCACGGGTCAAGGAACACCTGGAAAAGTCAGGGAATTTAAAAATGGACTGAAAACGTCAGGGAAAAGTCAGGGAATTTTAAAAATTACAGCATAGTCAGGGAAAAGTCGGGGAATTTGATTTTAGTGGGTAAAATTTCTGGGGATGAGTTTTTATTGGAGAGTAATGAAAGTTTCTCCTCATCATCTCGTATCTTAAGACAGAGTGAACTCTGGAGCAATCCTACACTCTCAAAGGCAGGCCCAATTTTCGTAGCAGACGAAATTTTTCCCCCACTGAAATAGCTCTATAGGACAAAATGTTGATCATCGTGCACTCAACATGGTACTTTCGCATAAACTCTGGTTTCAAATGTCGGGTGTAGAGAGAGTCTGTGTTGTTGTTGAGTACCTTGTTGTCTTAAGAGGGAATAATGATAGGGTATGTGGTCAACAAAGACAGACGCAAAGGAAGATATGGTTTCGAGCAATAAGGACTTTTGGTAACTGTCGAAGCCCTATATCATACTGCGGCCCCTTATTTTGCGCAGTTTCATTTCGAATTTAAGCTTGAAGATTTCCAGTTTCCTCGTACTCGCAAATTAGCATCTTTGATCCCCACCAACGTCGGTTGGGTTCTCGGTTTTTGGTCACCAATCTCTCTTCCCTTATCGGGCCAGCGGTTGTTGGTGGGTGCGGGTTTTTTTAGGCGCGAGTTTAAAGTTATCCCGCCAAGAATACCACCATTTCAAATCCGCAAACAGAGCGCGGTGGGATTTAGCACCAGCACCACCGTTCAAACGTTTTTGGGGATCGTTAGACTACAGTCTTGATTCGTATACTAGATTTGTCCCCGCGTCCATTTCAAACTGAAAGAGATAAAAGTTGCGTTTTAAAATTCTCGTACTCTCCAGAAACACGTTGCGAACCCGAGATAAGAGAGTTTATACAACAGGGAAGAAGTTGGAATCTAGGTTTTTTTTCCGCGCTCAAATCTTTCTCTCAGTTCAAGAAGATCGTTGGAGTTTGTTGCTTTAGTTAAAAAGCCGTTATACGTAGAAAGACTGACTTTGAGGAGTGACGCTGATAGACAAGCTCTGTAGAAACATTTTATTCCTTTCGATTGCCCATGCACTTCGGAGGCTCATAACTCTGCGTCTATAAGAGATACGGGGATGTCCTTTGAGTATGTTGTAGTCCTGTTTCTCTCCTTTCGAATGATACCAAATACTTGGTGTTACAATAATCAGGGCCAGAGTAATTAAGCGAAATGTTCATAAACTATATCACCGTAGAGTTAAAGGGAGGGTGAAGTGGAAAACCAAGTGATTTATTTATCGGTTCTTCTAAATATTATAAGACCTGTCTGCGTAGTGAAACATCCAGGGAATATCTCCGAATGATTTTAAAATTAAATGTAAGAAGTGATATCTAGTTTATTAGGCAGAAGGTATAAATTCGATACACTTCCCGCTTTACCTCTAGTCCAAACGTAGGTCCGGAGTTAATCCCCGCCTCTAACTTACAACCAGCATCTCATTGGTTGTTGAAAGCTCACGTCAGCGCGACGCGAATGACGAAAATTACGTGTTTTCCGACTGAGGAGAGGCGAAATAGCCCGGCCAACTTTTACGTCCCCCACCCTTGTATTTTGAAAGGGAAGACTGGGACTATGGCGCTCGAATACTTGGGCATCTTATACCTTCTCCCTAATAAACTAGATATCCCTTCTTGGCTATAGATTACCAATGCACACTTTAATGTATTGAATTATTGCAAACACTCTATCCCATTTTACCCCCCTAAAAAGTGGCAGCTTAATCCTTAGCCCAGATTTTTACACCCCAGAAAATTCTACTCTCATCTGTGGGGGGGTAATTTTTTTTGGGTTTTTTTTTTCAATATGCAAAATTTTCAAATTAATAGAAGGGTAGTGTAGCGATATAAAAAAAATCCAACCCCTTTTTTTAATAATATCGTGATGGATTGAAAAATGACATTTGGTAATATGTAGCAATTTTAAAACGCCTAATGTTTATCAATTTTGATATCTTTTTTTAAATTTAGAATTCCAAAACTTAATATACCAAATGTTTCATGCAGTTCATTAAATTCAACTTTCGGAATAAGTTCGAGTTTGATGTAACAATCAACTATAATTTCATAGGTTTGTTGAAGTTTTTCACTTTTAAAACCAAAGAATTGCCAAGTCATATTAAATTACGTTAATTTCAATTTACCGATTAAATTATAGATGAAATCAAATTTTCCTACAAAAATATTTACGGTTTTGTGAATAGTTTATACTTAAGTTTCTAAATTCACAATTGTAAACTGTACTTCGAAAGGTTGCCAGTGTCAGAAATATTAATATCTTTGATAAAAAAAGTTACTATATAGTATAAATAGGTAATTTAGAGCAATATTTTCTGTTAAATTACTGGTAATTTACGGATGATAAATTACAAGCTCCCATCCTTAGATATGACCCTTTTATGGCGTCATTAACGCATAGCCTTTTTACTGCATTTATTGATTCTCTATAAATACTTATCGGAAAATTCCAAAAATTTATACAGTGCACATGGGCTCAGCTATTTGAAGAAAACAGTTTTTGGAAGCGGATGGCTTTCTACAATAGGTAAACAACGAAAAATGTTGCATTTAAATGTGAAATGCGGGTTTATTTCTACTCTTTATTTTACAAGTAAATTAAATCCATCGGGGAACAAGGGAAAACCATTCACTAGGAAATGATTAAAATCACATGCCAGTAACAACAACCCGGTTTCGGATCTTGTTAAACAGTAGTAGATGAAGAGCTAGCTAAACTAATCATTATATATGACGAATTTTATCTCGCTACCTGTTGCACCTTGCGCCGCTAACAATGCCATGGTATGGGAAGTGGTATACTTTTGGGTTATTAATGTTACTTATGGTGAAGGTTATAAAATCATTGTTTATGAGATGCATGGAATGCTGCAGCTAGAGCTTCAACGTCTTTATTACCACCCCAACTCTAGAATATCCCCATCTCTGGTGTGATGAGTAGTCTGTCATGTATAAGGTTTAATCCGGGATCCACCCCGTCCATACACGAGCGGGAATCCTCCACGACTTCACCTCGCTTCAACGTAATATCCCTGGTAATACCATAAGGTAATACCTATATTTCTAAACAACCCCCCGCCCCTCCATATATATTCCACATCCATTTCAACATGAATCTACAGTAGAACTAAACCTATTCGCCCTTACGAGTTAATGTTGACTCACCATGGCTTCCTTCTTGTGAAATTTCACTATGGATTAAAATTGAGCTCCCTTTGAAGTATAACATTCCCTGCCTTTGATTCCAGTGTCATTTCATCATTAAATAACGGAAGAAGCGCGTCCCTGTCGGAAATAGTATGTCAAAGTATTTTTGTTTACCGAATTGGAAGTATAATTGCAAAGGCGTTTCTCAGGTAGTGCGTATTCATTTGGCGTAGCTTTCGTAGTATTGCTTCAATATTACTGACCAAGAGATAGCCCCTGCACATTAATATCAAAAGCAGCTAGGGCTCCTCTCTGACCATCAGGGCTTTAAAAATACGCTGCCTTTTTATTTTGCGCAGGATACGCTCTTGTTATATGGTATGCTGCATAAGTTTATAAGATAAGTTCCATAAGTATGACACTAGCTATACTTGGGTTAGTCTATACTTTCGGGTTAAATTCAAACCGTCAATGGACCTTGCAAAGCTAGGTTAATTAATCATAATTACTTTCCTAGAGATAAGTCCATACTTTCAGGTTAAATTCAAATCTTCAACAGCCATTGAGATCATATAAAATGGTTGATTACTACTTGGCCTTAAGTCAGGTACGTAATTTCTAATAATCATCCTAGAATAGGTTGAAAATCTCCTATGGACGTTTCGACCATTAATGATTCATGAAGGCGGGCCTTAATTTCTAATTAAGATCCTAGAGATACTGTGCATGTGGAGATAAAAATTAAGATCTTCCATGATTGAGGAGACCGTACAAGATGGTTAATTAAGGTCTCTACCGGAGTCTCTATGCTTACACGTGCAAATGGCAGACCACTTTTTACCTCTACCAAATCTACAGTGCCAGTAGAGCCCTTCAAGGCTTCAATATATGATAGGTTTCAAATTTTATGCAATGACTGGACGCTATATAATCAATGGATGGTTCATTGTTTATGAATTGTTAAATAAAAGCCTGTGTATATTTTCTCTCAAACTAAAAGCTACAAAGAAGGCAAAAGGGTATAATGAGTCAAACCTAAGTTTTCTAAATTACATACAATTCACCCATGTGATAGTTATCTGCCCATATTAAAAAATTCGTTACAGTTCAATTATTCAACTTTAGATTTATTAGAAACATTTCAACCATCTATGGGTGAAAAATGCTAACCTAGATTTGATGTTGTAAAGAAAGTATGTTATAATGTGGTGATATACACTTATGGTATTCACCTTTCTCCTAAATAATAAATGAAGGTATGGCCTAGTTCTTAAGATGCACTTTTATCTTAAAACTAATGGCTATTACTCGAGACTTGAATCCCCAAAATTTGCCGTATCGAGCCTTAGCCACACCGGCAAGCCTATTCCCAAATATGATTAGAAATAATTTAAAAACTTCATCTTCTAAATAGTATAATTTCTAAAATATTTTACTTCATTAATCACGTTAAAAGTTCATAGAATAATTCCATCTAGAGACTGGAACTCTATGGAGAAAAAGGTAGGTAAGAAAATTTAATAAATATCATGGGTGTATGCTTGATATGGAACGTAACTTATGATATATCAATATCCCTATGTAAATCTACATGCGTTAATCTAACTTTTAGAGCCGACTGATTCGTATATATATTTACTCCGTATGCGTAGTGTAATAAAAAAGTAAATTCTTCAATGTAATTCATCTTTTATACTCGCAATGATTGTAGTAATCAAATTAAACTAAACCTTGACTAAACATAGGTTTTATCTTGGATTTTTTTTGTTCCATGCAATTGACATGCTAGGCCCATGCCTAGCGCTGAAACAACCCTTACAGCTTCAAAAAGTTTTAAATTTCGCGGTTCAGACAGAATTTTAGGGCGACAATATAAGTTAATTAATCCATGATTTTATATTTAAGTTTTCTACACATCAAGTAAAATTCGTTCACAGGTTCGTTAGAATATATTTATACCTTGTAATAAAACGTTTTCAACGTACTTCATCTTTTATACTTACTATGATTGTACTAATCAAATTAAGAGTTTACTTTTCGGTTACCGTTAATTTTTTATACTTAAGCGACAGAGCAAGAGGAGTCCCTAAAAACGGGTTTAATCGTTGCCTAGTGCCTATGGGGTTTAATTCACAGCGTACATGATTCGAGAACCGGAAGTTCATTCCGTGGACATTGACTATTTGATTCTGTGCCGTGTTTACTGGAGGTAAAACCAGGGGTCGCTGGTTAACCATTAAACTCAGTCGCAAAGAGTTTCCCAACGCAAAGACCGTTTTCCACGTAAAGAGAGTTTTTCCACGCAAAGAGAGTTTACCCAGGCAAAGAGAGTTTACCCAGGCAAAGAGAGTTTATCCAGGCAAAGGGAGTTTACCCACGCAAAGAGAGTTTACCCAGGCAAAGAGTGTTTACCCAGGCAAAGAGAGTTTTCCCACGCAAAGTGAGTTTTCCTATTTAGTCCGCATTACTCACCAGGCCTCCCTCGCTTTACCCCCTCGAATCTATGACCTACTTCAAATTGAAGTAACCAGTTACAAACTTATGGCCAACATATCTCATGAACTTACAATATCACCACCTTCGCATTTAAAATGGTCTAATTACGAAACATAGCCAAATAAACTGTAGAAATTTTAGGTTCTCTCAAATCCAAAATTAAAAAGATGGGCGAATTTCTTTACAATGCATAGAGGGGTGCAGGGGGCTAGCCCCGTCTGCCCCACAGCTAACCGACAGCGCCCTACACTAACTATTACCGTTAACCTCAGCAAGTATTGAAAGAATAGAGAAACAGGGTAAGACAGCGGAGTATAACCACTTAAACAATTAGGGAGGGAACTTGCAGTCCGGGATCGAACCCGGGTTCCTCTTGCAGCAGGCGCTGGCACAAACGTTTGCTTTACTAAATTTCGTTAACTTAAGTTGCAACGTTGGCTATAGTCAGGGGTTGAAACGCACCCTGTCTATCTGGCGTAACACATTGAAGAACTGCAGATCGGAACTGGGACCAACTTCCGCTTCAGTTCTTTTATTTTTTACTTCCACAATTATCCTTTCTCTTCCTCATCTCTTAGTCTTGGGTTTTTCTCCTTCAAGGAAGATGAAACGGGAGTAGGAAGGGAGAGGGGTTTGTATAAAAACACGTGAGAGGGGTCGCTCCCTTACCCCGAGGGGGGAGAGGAAGTAAAGGAGGAAGTAACGAGAGGGAATTGCTAATGAAGTTGTTTATAAGGAAATTTTTCTGGGCCAGGAAAGAGAGTGGGGCCGGGGGGTTCTTGGGGGGTTCGCGAGAATTAAACTGTCAGAGACGGACGGACGGAGTGAAGCCAAGAGCTGGATGAAGATGGGAAGGAGAAGGAAGTTTGCAGGGAGCGGAGCCCGGCCGGGAAGTTTCTACTCGATTTGTCCATTATTGAAGAGAATTTAATCATTCGCTGGGAGAGAAGAAGAAAAAGAAGAAGAAGGGAGGGGGTAGAAGAAATGGTATACCTGGGATAGATGTTACAACAACCACGATGTTAGGGTGCCATATCTGTTCCTAAGGTTTATGACATCCCATTGAGTCAAAGTTGTATCGTCTGAAAAGGCCTTTATTCTAAATAAGATTCCACAAAGGTAGACCCAATGGAAACGAAATTAGGCCAATATCCTTCCCCTTTTGATATCGGGCCGGGCACTTCTAAGATATTCTCCTGCTATGTTATATGGTTAACGATGAAATATAGATATCCGATAAATTCATACACACCCCCCTTCACCTAGCATAGATTAGTTCGGTATACGGAGAGCTACGTCGGTTCGCGCTTCAAGGACCCGGCTGGGGGGGGGGGTTGAGGGGAAGAAACAGAAGTACACGACGTTATAAACAGCCAACCCCCATAAAGTCGCCGCAATCAAAGTTACAGAGACCAGGCCAGGCCGAAATTAGAACCGCCGACATTCTCTGTACATACATATATTGGATCGGAGCCTCCGAAATAAACTAGGCCCATGCGTGTCGCGAAGCGAGAATATTTTTTTAACCAATTTAGTTCGCCGTGGTTTTACGCTTGGGGGCGCTTATATTACCGTAAAATAAACAAAGTTCAACCCCGTGACCCTGTCGACTGCTTAATTATTTGGGCCAAGGTCGCGGATTGTAAGTATACGTTTTTATTACTCTTACTGAATTATTTTAATTGAAATAATATATTTTGTTGTCATCAATACAATCTAACCGAAAGATTCAATAAAAAGTGAATAGCCCCAAAAAATTCACGTTAATTTTAGGATGAAACTTTACTCAATCATAAAAATTTTATGACTGCCCCTAAAATATCAACGATAATTTAAGGAAGACCCCTGTCACAACGGTAATATAAGCGCCATCTCGTACACATATATGGTGAAAATATTTTCCTTTTCAAACTGGATATTTCCCCACATAAAATTTGACATTGTTTATCGAATGAAAATTTTATTAAAAACAGTACCGCTTCTGGCTGGGCTCGAAACACCAACCTTTCGGTTAACAGCTCAACGCACTAACCATTGCGCCACGGAAGCTTAGAAATTAAATGATCGTCGGGTATTGTGGAAAAACTTTGAATTTTTACGTTATTTATATGACTTCACAACAACGCTCCCGGGTGGACTAAAACCAACAACCTTTCGGTTTGCAGCCGAATGCGCTAACCATCGCACCACGGAAGCTTTGAAAAACAATTATCGTCACGTATTTTGGCAAAACTTTGACATTTTACGTTACATCAGAGACTTCACAACACCGCTTCTGGCTGGACTCGAAACAACAACCTTTCGGTTATTAGTTGAAAGCACTAAGCATTGCGCCACGGAAGCTTAGAAATTAAATGATCGTCAGGTATTTTGGAAAAACTTTGAATTTTTACGTTATTTATAAGACTTCACATCAACGCTCCCGGGTGGACTAAAACCATCAACCTTTCGGTTTGCAGCCGAATGCGCTAACCATTGCACAAGCAGAGGTTATTTTTAAAGATCTTATGGCGCTGGTAGTAATGATTAATGATAAAGAGTAGATTAAGAAGTAGATTATTACTATATTAGTTCTACATATTGTAGCTCTAATAAGTCATCCTATATGGGCAATTGAAGAGAAGGCTAGTATTTTTTTTGTTCTTGTTTGAAATAGGCCCCCTAATGACCCTAAAATAGTTGAACTAATTAAAGCTATTAGAATTAAGTTTGATATTTTATTATGAATATTAAGAATTATTAAGGGGGCAATTTTTTGTCATGTTAAAAGTAGGGTCATTATATTTCAATTAATATTTTCAGTGATAGAGGGAATCCAGAAGTGGAAAGGTGCTGCCCCAAGTTTAGTTAGAAGGGCAATTGTGATTATATCTGTTCTTAATAGTAAAAAATTATTTTGAATTGAAAATAATAACAAAGCAGAGGAACTAATTGATTGGATAATAAAATATTTCAGTGCTCTTTCTGATGTCAAAATATTTGGGTCCGCGTACAATTCGACAATAAGAAAATTTTTGTTTAAAAGCTTCCGATTTTAACTATATTTTTTAACTAAGCATTCATTACTTTCAGTATAAAAAATATTACAGATTGGGAGAAAAAACTAATCTTTCTATATTAAAAATATCCAAGTTGATAATTAGCTTTCAAATTTAATTTTTTTGTACCTAATTTTTAGACCAATTTTACATTTAAAATTTAGACTTTTTTTAAAGGAAAAATTTAGCTATCATAACATTTTACCAAGAAGTGATATCTAGTTTATTAGGGAGAAGGTATAAGATGCCCAAGTATTCACCGGGCGCCATAGTTCCAGTCCCCTTTCGAAATACAAGGGGGGCCGTAAAAGGAGGCCGGGCTATTTCGCCTCTCCTCAGTCGGAAAATACAAAATTTTCGTACTCATTCGCGTCGCGCTGACGTGAGATTTCAAGAACCAATGAGATGCTTGTTGTAATTTAGAGGCGGCGGGAATTAACCCCGGACAGGCTACGTTCGGACTGGAGACGCGCAGGCCGATTTCTCTCAGATTTCGCATCCCTTCCCACCCCCATCATCATTCTTGGTTTCGCTGGACGTGACCCTTAAAGCTTTGTCCACATTGAACTCGCGCTCGCGTGTTCGCGCCATCGTCTATTCGCATCTTCGCAACAGATCACGAAAAACATTTGCACTTCTGTTCTGATACACGCAAAAATTTTGCTTTTCCCATTCTGAGAGCCAATAAAGTTTGAGCAATCATTGCGCCATCTGCCTGTCGATGGGGACGTTGTCCTAAGAGAAAATCGGAACTAATCGCCCCAGCCTTCTTCTCGTCTGTGATTGGTGCTTTTCTCGCGAAGGCGCGAAATTCTTGGCCTTGTCTCAAGAAATTTGTATGTTCGCGAGGTGAGGACGCAAAGTAGCGAAAACCCAATGTGGACAGTAGCGCGATCTTGCAAACAAGCAAAGCGAAGATGCGAACTCGCAAAATGTGTCAGTCTGGACAGGCCTTTAGAAAGGAAAATGAAACAAGTGCAGTTTAGAGGGCACTTGTCCATATTCGTGTTGTGTTCAGCACCCTCAAAATAGCTAGAAACCACTGAAAAATAACATTTATAAAGTAAATGTTTTCTTCAAACGGCACTCTCTCTTCACCTAAGCCCCGGCCATGATTCACCACTATCCGGGAAGAGCCCATGTTCTTCCGAGAAGCACATTTCATAGAAAAATGTGAAAAGTACATAGGAAAAGTCCCTCATAGTTCTTTGTCTTTTAGGTTGAAAAATATTTTCGTTAAATGAAAGATTTTGGTCAAAAAAGAAACATGATAAGTAGGCCTAATTCTTTCAAGTAATTTATGTTGCCTTTAAAACTGAATTTTTGTATTATACCTTACTTCACCCAAATGATTTTGACCACTTATCTTTTAATTTTCAAGGCTTTGTCATCAAAGTTACTTTTTTTATTAATTGGAAGAATAGGTCTCTCCCTTGGCAGGTTTAGATTAGGTTAGGCGTAAGGACCTTGGGTTTAAAATTGACCGAATTAAAATTATAATTTAACCAATAACTAAACTTAAAACATTGGAAATAATTAATTCCACGATCATTCAAAAAGCCCTGGAATAATTGGGAAAATCCCAGGAAACTAAAGGGATAGTAGCCGAATTTTCAGGCCCGATCCGAGCCCGGCCCGGGATCTAGCATCTTGAAAAATCCGTAACCCGGCCCCGGTCCGAGTATAAAGTTGGTTTTCCGACCCGGCCCGTCGATTGCAAGAATTGACCAGCCACGTTGCTATTTTCTTTTTAAATATCATCAATGAATTGAATTGATATTTGCTTTAGCGTCGTGTATTATTCACTTTTATTAATAATAGTCCGTCACAACGTCACATTTGTTCTAAGAAGCTCATACTCGTTTAAATTATCTTTCATTTGAATTATGAATTAAAGCAGAAAAAAGTCAGGCCCGGCCCGAATTTTGAAAAATAATCGAAAGCCCGGCCCGGGTCAGCCCCTTAATTTGCAAAATTTGAAAAGCCCGACCCGACCGGTCCGATAAAATTTTCAATCTGGTCTCTGGATAATAGCGCTCAATTTTCAAAAAACCATTGAAAGGTTTCAAATAATTGTGAAAATATTAAACATTCAGAAACTAGGCCTAGTTCAGTTTGATCAATTCTTATTTGAAACAAAACTTAAAGTTTCGATTTCAATCAAATTTAATCGTTACGAAAAATATATTTTAATTTTCATAGAAAAAACTCGTAAATTCATGAGAAAAAGATGAATAAATTTCGCAAATAATTTGATTCTTTCGTTCTTGAAAATTCCCATTAAGTTCACTAGACATTATTTAAAATGAACGGAAAATTAAGTCTTCGTTGCATTTGCGAATAAAAAAGGTTAATAAATTATTCACAAAGTTGAAATATTTGGCGAAAAGTTAATTCGAAATGATTGAGTTATTTGGTCCGGAATTATCGCGAAACCTTACACGGGAAGTTCTTGAAAAAGTTCACCAAGACTCGTGGCGTCGATTAATAAAATGTTGAAAACTCATTTAAGTATTTTTAAATCCGTAAATGGCTTTAATTGTTCGTGAATCTCGCCACTAACTCTTGAAATTGTTCAAAATAAATAAATAGACTTAGGTGGAAATGATGGGGTCAATTCGGCAAATTGAAGAATTGTCGAATCCCGAACTGGGGAAATGAATAACGGAAGTTGGTGACTCACTGGAAGGCAGTCCCATGATGAGGAAGGTCAAAGGTCGTTTGTGGTCAAAGTGTAGAAGAGGGAAGACTCTTTCGCGGACACCGTTTAGTCGGTGGAAGAAGGTGGTGTCCAGTTGTCGGGACAGTGGTCGACAACAATTCCAGATGAAGGGAAAGTGAAAGGAACCACGAGAAAGAACTGCCAGAAGATACTTAAAGGGAGAGTGAACTGTCCACTCTAATCTAAAGAGATTTAATAATGGTGGTCGTCTGTCCATTTTCCCTTTAACAACCTTTACAGGTTGTGCTTGACCACCATGTCCTTAATCTCAAGCATAGCCTGTCTCCTCAGTAGAAGAAGGGGGAGGTTTAGGTCAAGGTAAATATTAGGTTTAGGTTAATTGTGAGGTTGGGTTAGATGAGTGGTAAGGTTGGTGGGTTGAATGAGGTTTCCCCTTCCTCGAGGTCAGGCTTCCTGAGTTGGTGCGGTCACTTTGCTTCTCTTAGGATAGGGGTCAAAATTGGAAACGTAGTTCTTTCCCGTGGTCCTTCACTCGCCCAACTTTTCCCATCATTTGCAATTGATATCTCGACCGTATCCGTTATCCGTCTGGACTTCTTACGCGTACGCGACGAACACTCGTGTCTTTTCATCCGGAATCATCCCCCGCGTTCGCGTACACGTTCATCCTTCCCAACTTCTATGGAGTGACGATGAGATGACGTTGATCCTGAAAATAAAAGCAATGAAACGTCTCTTTTACAATGAAACTTTTCAAGAATTTCAAAATTGTACCGACCTTACGTTAACTTGGATGAAACAAGAAGAGATTCGTCCCCTCAAAACAGGAGCATCAAAATTTATGGCGACTGGATGTTGATATTAGTTCCCTGCGACGTAGAAGGTGAAAATATATATTGGGAAATAAGGTTAAGTGTGTTTGTTGCTTTGGATGTTTGTTCTTTAAGCACAGTTCGACTAAACTGAATGGTTGATATCAAAAGTTCATAAGTTATGTTCCGTAAGTATGACACTACTACCTATACTTCGTAATGCTAGAGACTAACTGAGAGCTAGTTCTAGAACGACGGAAGCGAGTCAATTGACTATATTCGGTTATGCAGTATATCTTCATATTTAGTCTGCACTGAGCTTTTGACAGCGCTTCACCAGGTGTAACTTTACGAGAATCTATGACGTTTGTGACAAACTCTCAGTAACCAGTGACAAACTTATGGAACATATGAACTTGAATTGATATTAGTAACACTGGACTCGAACTATTCTAAGGGAGCGGTAGCCTCGGCCTCTCTACCTGAAAGCAAAAGTAAACTCAGTCTATTAAGCAAAAGCTTCATATTTTTAATCCTTGAAATCAAAAAAGGCTGATATAGGTCGAACCCACGCCCCCGAATAGACTGGTGCCTTAAGCCAGCGCCTTTGACCACTCGGCCACTCTACCTGAGAACAAAAGTAAACTCAGTCTATTAAGCAAAAGCTTCATATTATTAATCCTTGAAAACAAAATATGCTGATAGAGGCGGGAATCGAACCCACGCCCCCGAATTGACTGGTGCCTTAAACCACTCGGCCACTCTACCTAGAAGCAAAAGGAAACTCAGTCTATTAAGCAAAAGCTTCATATTATTAATCCTAGACAACAAAATAGGCTGATAGAAGCGGGATTCGAACCCACGCCCCCAAAGAGACTGCTGCCTTAAACCAGCGCCTTAAACCACTCGCAAATGTAAACGAAGTAGGGAGGGGGGGGCAAATAGGACTAATACATAATCAAAGGACATCCCCGTATCTCTAATATAACCAGAGTTATAGCCTCCAAAGTATAGTGTAATGTTAATCTTATGGAGGGAATGCTCACGAACATTTTGCTTAATTACTCGGCCCCTGTTTGACGCAAATTTCCCTGATTTCCCTGAATTTTACTAAAAACTCTAAATTTCCCTGAGGTTTTTGTCAACTATTTATTTCCCTGATTTTTCCAGGTTTGTATGAACCCTGCACCTATTATTTTATACACAGAAAAATATAAATTTTTTCCCCTTATATTCTTTGGTTTTAAAACTCAAATACTTCACATTCTCTCAACCAAAACACCAAGTCAAAATTATCTTTGCTTCAAATAGTTGCTCAAATCATTTCAAACTACGAAAAAAATGTCCTTTAAACGATAAAAAAAACTTAAGGCAACCACACCCAATGTAATCGTCGCCTCTACCAGCCTATTTTGTTGTCTAGGATTAATAATATGAAGCTTTTGCTTAATAGACTGAGTTTACTTTTGCTGTCAGGTAGAGTGGCCGAGTGGTCAAAGGCGCTGGCTTAAGGCACCAGTCTCTTCGGGGGCGTTGCTTCGAATCAGGTGTTATAGACTTGTTCACAAACAGGTGTTATAGACTTGTTCACAAACAGATGTTATAGACTTGTTCACAAGCAGGTGATATAGAATTGCTCACAAACAGGTGTTATAGAATTGCTCACAAACAGGTGTTATAGACTTGTTCACAAACAGATGATTTAGACTTTTGCACAAACAGATGATATAGACTTGTGCACAGATGGAATAGACTTGTGCACAGATGGAATAGACTTGTGCACGGATGGAATAGACTTGTGCACAGATGTTTTAGACTTGTGCACAAACAGATGTTTTTGTCTTGTGTACAAACAGATGTTTTTTGACTTGTGCATAAACAAATGTTATTGACTTGCGCAAAAAGAGATGTCATAGATATGAGCAAAACAGATTCCATAGACCTGTGCACAAACAGAAGTCGTAGACCTGTGCAAATAAAGATTTTTCACTTGGGCACATAAAGATTCTTCAGAATTATGTGCACATAAAGATTCTTCAGACTTGTGTGCACATAAAGATTCTTCAGACTTGTGCACATAAATATACCATAGACCCATGAACAAAATAGTCCATAGACCTGTGCACAGAAGATTCCATACTCCTATACTCAAAAGGATTCCATGCAGATTTGCACAAAAATATTCCGTAGACCTGTATAAAACAATATTCCATAGGCCTGTGCACGAAAAGATTCCATAGACCTGGAAACAAAAATATTCCACTGACCTGGGCACAAAAAGATTGCATACGCCTCTGCACAAAGAGATTTTATACCCCTTTGCACAAAAATATTCTGTAGGTCTGCGCTTAAACAGATTCCGTAGACTTGTACACAAACAGACGTTATAGTTTAGACTCGTGTAAAAATTTAGTTACCTATAATAGGTAATTATCTTTAATTGCTTATTTTGTTTAATTAAGTTTAATCTGTACTTCGCAACTAAATTGGTTGGACGTGCAAAAGTTATATTGACAATTAAGCTAGCTAATTGCCCTACCAATTTGATTATCCGCAGTAAAACGACGTAAGTCCTAGAATGACTTTCTTTATTAATTAACCCAAGCAAAAAAGTCTTAAGTTCCACAGTTTAAAGGTAAACCACGTAATTCGGAGCAGGTACTTAAAACTATTAAAAACAATACTTAACCTTGGTTTTTCTTAATGAAACAAAAATTGGCGCCCACTTTAAAAATGGGGCTTTCATTTAAGACCGTTTTCAAATCTATCAAACGTATAGTTATTTTTGTAAGGGTAGTTACAAAATGGGTAAGTTTGGAATATTTCCCATGTTATTTCTATGGAGATTCTCTAGTTATTCGCCAAAATCTGTGATTAATTTTATGGAAATGAAAACCGCCCTTAGCAACTCTATGCTTTATAAAATAAACTATTGGATGGATCATCTTGAAACTTTTACCACATATTAAGGGCCCGGATTTTAGTTCAGTAGAAAAATTTCAAAACAATAATCTTAATACGAAAAAAGTGAAAACCAATCCAAAAACCTTCCTTATACATTAGAGCCGTCATCAGGCCTTATCTAAGGGAGCTACCGCTCCCTTAGAATAACCACAGAAAATTCAGAGCTATGCCCAGAAGCGTTTGAAAAAGAAAGAATTTTGAAAGTCACTCAACTTAAGTTCTTTCCCCGAGTCAAATATGAAATTTTTAAGGAGGCTTTAGTATGAGAAATTCTGAAGAGAGAAAACTTTTCCATTAGAGATAGATGATATATTTTTACCATATCGTGTTAAAAGTAAATCCGCTTTATTTACATAATCTTCTCCCGATGAAAATCACCAATGTACGCAAAACAAATTAATAAAAACTCTCTTAATGACGAATAAGTAAAACATCTTTAAAACAGGTCAAACCAAAAGTGGATGAGAGGAAAAGTATGAAAATGGCCAAAAGTCGCGAGTCATTAGAGTTTCACCGTAGTTCACCGTTTTATTGGCGTAGCTATACTGGGCCTGTTCACTCCCATTAAATAGGTCTTGTGTTAATTCGCGGTTACACGGTCACCGTCGTCTGCTATTTTGTTTGCTAGAACTTCCTCGATTTGTGTTTGTAGTCAGAACAGAGTAGCTGGTCATGTTTTAAAAGGTATTTGAAGGTATAATATGGATTTTAGTAAGGTTATCGAAGCAATAGAAGAGCACATAAAACTAGATACGTTTAAAACAAATCTCGGTAATTTAGCTATAGCGCTAGCAGCTTGCTTCGTGATGCGCGTGATCAAGTGGGCTATGGTTAAACCAAGGAGCATAAATGTCTGAACTACTTTCAGTCGCGAGTTTGCAAGTCCCTCAGTCACTAGTAGACTAAATATTTATTGGCGAAACTTTGATGTCCGCGTTTTTTAACACAGGCTCTATGGCCATTGTCATACTTTCCCTCTCATCCACATTTGCTATCGGTGAAAGACGGCGAAAGTTACTTATGAGAAAGAAAATTATTTTAAATTGGCTTTACTTAACAAATAAGCCAAAATATTCAACTAAAAGATGGTGGGTACATTCTATTTGGCAAAACCGACGAGAAGGATATTATGAAACTCTGGTAAGTTTTTTTGACAAGCATAATATCCATTCTTTTAACCCTTGGTCCTGTTTGTTTATATTGACAAATGATGTTGTTTTTTTTAATAGATGAGCGCAATGAGAAAACATGACCATACATATTTCCGTAATTTTACTCGTATGTCTCCTGAAGATTACGACAAATTACTTTCTCTGGTGGCTCTTAGTATCCGGAAATACACCCTTGGGAGAAAACCTATATCAGCCGGGGAAAGATTGGCAGTGACACTGAGGTGAAAGAAATATATGGTTAAACGAAAATCAAAGTTTCTGGTTTCATGTAAGTTGAACATGTTTAGGTTCCTAGCAACTGGAGAGAGCCTACGATCATTGGCATACGGTTTTCGACTTGGAATAACAACCTATCACATCATCATTAAAGAAACATCTGAAGCTCTATGGAACGTGTTACAGCCACTCTTTTTGCCAGTAAGTATTTATCGTTACTTTTAATACATAATTATTATATATGTATAATACTGTTAATGGTATAAAAAGAAACCAACGGCGTCCACGTGGAAAGTCGCCGCTATGGACTATGAGGAAATTTGGAATTTCCCAATGTGTTGTGGTGCAGTCGATGGGAAGCATATCGCGATTCAGCAGCCATCAAACAGTGGAAGCAAATTCTACAATTACAAAGTATGTCTCAAAACAGATGCATTTATTTTTCAATGCAATGGGAGTCTAATGCTTGATATTATCCCTTATTTCCCTGTAGGGATTTAATTCGATTGTTTTGATGGCGGTAGTGGACGCAAAATATCGCTTTTTGACCGTGGATATAGGAGCATATGGATCCAATTCAGATGGATGGATTTTCAAGAGCACAGCCTTTGGAAAAGCGGTTGAAAATGGAACTGTTGCGTTCCCAAAGGATCAGTTTTTGCCAGGATCGCGAACTAAGGTTGGCCATGTTTTATTAGGGGATGAGGCGTTTCAGTTGCTCCCAGGTTTCTTGAGACCATATCTGCAGAAACAACTGAATAACAAACGACGTGTTTTCAATTATAGACTAAGTCGAGCAAGGTAATAATCAAAATGTAATTGAAACTGATGCCGATCTAAAAAAATATTTATTTTTGTAGAAGGTGCAGTGAAAATGCATTTGGCATTCTTGCTAGCAGGTGGAGAGTTTTTAGAATCCCCCTGGTACTCAAACCAGAAAATGTAGACCTAGTGGTAAAGGCCTGCATTGTTCTGCACAATTTCCTCTTGGTCGAGGAAGAAAATAGGCCCAATAAAACATACTGTCCAAAAACATACAGTGATTACAAGGATTCACTTGGGAATATTATAGTAGGAGATTGGGAAGACCACTTAATGGACGCGCCAGCCAGAGCACTACTGAAACAAAGAGAAACATCTGCTCGTAACTCATGTGAAATTGCTAGAGATATGAGGGATGCATTCGCAAACTATTTCTATTCACCAGAGGGTGAAGTGGATTGGCAATGGGACATGTTAAGATTACCAAGACCAATTACGTTACAAAGAAAGAATTAATAAGTAGTTTTATGGAAGATCAAATAACTTTTAATGAAAATAAAACATATTGATTATCACTCAATACACTCGTTAATATATTGAATTATATGTAATTCACACTTTCTTCGTTTCTCAGGTGGAACTGCCTCCATTAAAGTGGCAACATATTCGGCAAATTTTTCGGAGTCAGTTCTATTTAATTCCCTGTATATCATAAGTGATTATTTAAATACAAATTTAACTCGAATTTGGATTTAATCAATGTTACTTTACTTGTTAATCATGCACATTTCTCGCAATAAGTCATCATGGAAGAAGAAGTAAAAGGAATAGAAATGAGGTGTGCGATTCACACCCCATGCGAGAAGTCGGCCATACCCAGGTGGGGGTGAAAAAAAGGGGTACCGTGGTAAAATATTTGTGACGCAGCATGGCAAAAGAACTGTATGGCGCCCTCTTTCCTTAGGAAAAGAAATCCATTTTCATAATTACGTCATGAACAGTTGATTGCGTGATAATTGTCCAAATCTTCGAAAGTTTTACTTTAAGTTATCAACTTACGTTATGGATTTAATTTCAAAAGATCATAATTATTATAAAAACAAAAATAAAACAAAAAATTCAAAGGCAAAGCGGCGTGCTATTGAAACAGGTAAAATCTATTCTTAAGCCTTGCCTTATTTTTCTTAATATATTGATTTACTTTTTAGGTATTGGTTTTAATAAACAATTTTTAAAAGCAAATTTACGAGAAATACTTGCTAATGCATCTAACTTGCATAAGGTAACATACATCGGAAGACCGAAATTGGTTATTGTAAGTATATAGTTGAAGGAACATATCTGTGGACATCAACAAGTTATGGTCTGGTTGTTCTAAGTTTTAGGCATGTTGGTTATGTTTTGTCTAACATAATTAAATTATAACAGTGTTTGGGCGTTAATTTTGTTACTTTTCAAAATTACAGGATACTTTGGAAGAAATAAAGAAATTTAAAATTACTGATATATCAGAAGATGCAATTGACCAATTATCAGTTTTTTCTGATGAAATTGGACTTTTAGATAAGAAAGATTTTAATAAAAATAGACACGAACTCTTACTTAACAAAGAGTTTAAACAAGAAATAAGCAAATCATTCACACCCTTAGCAACGTTTAAGGAACTCAATCAAAATGACCAAAACGTTGTTACAACAGTGTTCTGTCAGCGCCTCTTCAATGAAATTCAATCGAACTACTTGGAAGCAGAAACAAAAAAACCTAGTATTGGTTCACAAAAGGCAAGCAAGTTTAGTCCAGAAGAGGATCCGAAGAAACGGTTGATATCCATCCATCAAATAGCTGGCTACGCTTTAAACAAATTATTTGGTTTTTATGAGTGCACAACTTTCTCGGCAAACTGCCTTGTAAATAAAAGCCAAGCCAAGGAAGAGTTTCACAAATGGACAATGAAACAAGACAGGGGTGGATCCCTTTTCCTGACAAATGAAGCATTTTCCTTTTTTAAGAAAGCATGTGATATTATTATGCCATTTGCAAATCCTGACATCAATTTAAAAACTAATGAACTAAGGAAATCTTTGATTATCGGGGATCTTCAAAAAAATAATTCTTCAAATGAAATTTGGGACAATTTATGGGGAACCGAAGATGAAAATTCTCAAAGTGCCAAACTGAAGTGTTTTAACATAATAATTAATTTTCATTTAAAGGGGCTAACCAGACAGATTAAAAATTAATTCCAAATTGCCAAGAAAAACGGCTTAATTAGTAGTGGAATTAGAAAAGAACTAAAAGTTCTAACAGGATAGTATTTTATTCCGTCACCTAGCGATTTATTTGAGTTATCATAGCTTTTGCAGGATTTATAAACACAATACCTTCCCATTTTATAAACTTTATAGCTTAATCAGAGTAAAAACAGTTAAAGCCTTGGTTCTGGCATGGTTGTGTGGCAAGCGCGCAACCGAAAAGGCTTAACACAAATATTTTAGTTATCTAGATGGCCGCATCATGGTGCTATGAAGCTAGTTTGTAGTCACGTGTCAATTTTACCTCGCTGCGACCCCCATATTTTTACCCGCCCCATTCACGAGTTGGCATCAAACTGTGGGTAGAACTTCGATTCTCAATTCTATTCCTTGCTTCTTCTTCCATGAAGTCATCTTGATTCAAAGCTTTTTTAGAAGTTTTTTTTATTTTGAAAGAATTTGGGGGTTTCGCACTTGTACATTTTTTGGTATTATCACTTGAAGTTGAGTCTAAATTAATGAACTCATTTGATAGATTGCTACTAGAAGGTTCATCTAAAATGTCCACATTTGTCTTAGTTTTGGTAAGGCCAGCATCATCGGAAGGTGTATTAACATCTGTATTCTCTTCTTGAAACGTATACTCTTGGCCTTCATGTTCAAAAGAACGCTGGAAAATAATTTTGTTTTATATTACAACTATTACAACCTGGAAAATGAGAAAAACCTGGAAAGGTCTGGGAATTTCAATTGAAACATTTTGTACGAACCCTGTATTAAAAAAAATAGGTAACTACGCACCACTTCAGTGTCTCTACTGTTTGAGTTTGATGAGGCACAGCGAGAGTTAGAAGCAGAGTCATCGTTACCACTGTCATTATCAGAATGATCACTTTCGTAATTTGATTTCAATCTTCAATTAAAACATTTAAAATTAAATATAAACCACTGATTATTTAATTTAGTTTTCATACTGTCGTTTTTCAAAATTATCTTTCAGGAACAGAAGATCTTGAAAATAGACCCATTTCACGTTTTTGAAGTCATTGTCCACTTTGTAGGAATCACCACTAGTTTTTTTGGTAACTTTTGTATAAATTGTGCGAAATTGATCAACGATATTTTTCCAAAATTTCTTCAAAGCTTCTTCTGAAAGTTTACACATATAATATTAATTATTACCACAATTACCTACATAAATATACTTACTATCTATGTTGTTTTCGGCCGCTACTTCTTGCCACAAAGTTTCATTCATTTCTCTATTTCGATATTGACTTGATTTGCGGTTCCAAAGGTTTTCTCTTCTTCTAATGCATTGTACTATTTTTTCTTTCCGATGGTATTCTGTTTTCTTATCTACATTTTTTTGGTTTTCTTGACCCTTCTTGTTCGCCATTGCTACTTGCTAGTCACGACTGTGAGCGAGGCAGAAAATAAAATTTGTCTGCTACCTTCCTTTAAAATCCTGATTCGCTGGAGCACTACCACGTGACAGATATTTCTGGGTTCTCGCTAAGCAAGACGCGAGAAATATCTGGCTCGGCTAGATCGGTTATCGCGTCGATTTCTCGCGCGATTTTTTCAATTTCTCTCGTATCGCGACCGTTCCTCGCGGCTATGAAAACATCAAAGCTAGAAGCGATATAGTGTTCTCGCGTATATTTCTTGCTCTCACGCGAATGAAAACGCCCCTTAAGTATATTAGAAATTTACAAATCTCATTCACAAATTATTTTAATTTTTTATGCTATTTTCTAATTTGAAAGCGGTTTTTGAAGCTTATTTAGAAAGTCTTCGACCATTTATAAACGACGAAGAATATTGTGAAATTTTATGGTCCCAACTCGTTCGATTAATCGAACAAAATACTATTTTCAATCAAGAAAAGTGAGAAATATTATTTTACAATAGAAAACTCGTGAAATTGTTTTATTCTTAATTTAAAACCAATATGTTCCTCTTTTTACATTTAACAGCTATTTCCTTAACAACTGCAAGGGTTTTGCGTAAGTTTTATTATTCATAAAATAACATAGTTTTATAAAATATAATGTAATTATTTGTGTATATATTCACATTTATTATTATCGTTAACAGAATACAGTTGGAGATGGTTCAACTGAGGAGTTTCCGAGCCCTCCTACAACTTGATCATATTGACATTCGAAAAACAATTCGGTACGGTCAGCTCGACGAAATAATTTTTGAAAACCTCTTTTCTATCATTGTCCGCTGGATTAAAAAGTATTAAACTTGTTTTTATCATCATTATTAAAACATTTGACTTTTTTGTAATTGACTAAACCTGATTAAACTAATCGAATAAAAAGAGGTATTTTGTATTCAGCATGCGAATTGCATTTTCATTTCAATTTTAGACTTACACTCTTTACAAATTTATTCGTTAAAGTTTATAACCATAAGGTACAGTTTCGAAATTATTAAGTAAAATTCTTACTTTATCTAATATTACTCTGTATACTTTAGTTTCATCGCGAGATACAACAATATGATTTGGTAATCTTCTAATTTGTTTTGGAATACGTATTTTAAAATCAGTAGTTTCATTTTCTTCAATTTCTACGCCCAATAAGGCTTTAAGGTTTTTTATATTTATAATTTTCTCCGAATTTATATCGAGCCTAAACCCTTTCACTTTAGTAATATTATATTTTTTCCCCGAGTTAGGATCAAAAATTGTCATGCTATAATTTTTAGGGCCACCGCTTACGAATAGTTGGCAATAAGCTCTCTTGCTAAAACATTCTAATTCATTTTTAAGTTGTCCCAAATAGTCTCCCGTAGGTAATAAAGGGTCTCGGTTAGGGGATAAATACAGTAAAGAGTTAGTGTCGCAATAGTAGCAGGCTTGACGAGCTTGTTCTAAAGACGCCAGTAAATGTAGCCTCGCCATTGCGGTAGTGTATGAGGCGACTACTACATTCGTGTGTTTGTGTTCAATTTCGTTTCCTTCGGTAGGTATATATTTTACTAGAAGTGTCTTTTCGTTTATAGTCATAAAACTTCTAACTTCAATTTCGGGATTTAATATTAATTCGAATAGCTCTCGATCATTTTTCAAAACTTCCGTTTTGGTTAAAACTGTTCTTTGCGCGAATTTTCCCCATAAAGAATTTAGCATAAATTTTGCCAATGATCTTAACCCCTCGTTTTTCTTAATATTATCTAAATTCAAATCGATACCTTCCATTAATTTATAATTTTTAACGTATTCTCGCTTCTCTTGTTCGGTGTTACAATTTGATGGAAAACCGCTAGCCTCGGTTTTATATCTTAAAAAGGTATCGATATATTCTTGAAATAAGCCCCCCTTTTCGGTGACTTTATCGGTATTTACTCGACCTCCGAAAAAACTATCTTTAGGATTCAAAGGATCTTTAATTTTAGTTAATAAGTTCTCGTTCGAGAGAAACTAGTGAATTTCGGGATTATTTATCTTTTCTAAATTCCACTCGCATTCCCATATAGTGGTCAATTTTATACTATTTATCGATTCCAGTCTATTAATTATTTTCATTGTACGGACCCATCTAGTATTTAAAGTTTGGGCCGGATCACCCGATATAGGTTTATGTCTATTTAAAGGGAAGCAAACTTTACACCCGTGGAACCAACATCCAAAAAATTCAAACACCTCATTCTCGTACATCCCGTCTACTTTCATATTAAGGACTCTAGCTTCTTTCCCCGTATACGCCGATTCAATAGGAATGTTTTATTTATGGCCTAACCATACTAACCATTCAATCGCCACGCGAGATTGATTTTCTTTAAGGCGGTATACATTCTTGGATACCTATCGTATCTTTTTTTAAAAAGGTTTTCCGATACACGTGACTACAAACCCCTGGCATTGTCACCGCCCCTCATCGCAACGGATCTAGACCGACTCTATCTATTAAAAGTTTACGTAATATCAAGCAACCTTTTCTCAAGATAGTCACGTCATTCGAGCAATATTTACTAAGATCTTTTAAGAAATTTTGACAATTTTCAGATTGGTTTTCTTCGTTATACCATTTAAGAAACGATTCGTAATTGTTTGAGGTAAAAGTTTCGCATCCGTAGGCTTCTTAAGGGGGTAAACCTTTCTCTTAGACGTAATTCGTCTGCTCTTGGTTGTTTATATCGAAATCATGATCAACTACGTTAAATAGAAAGTGGGGGAAATAGCCCTTAGATTCGTCATCCTCTCTAAAACCGAAAGTGGCTGGAAATTTCGCCAGAGCTACTGGGACGTATTTGTACGAGTCTAAGAATATTAAATTGTAAAGTTTGATCTGATATACTTCGGTTCCATTCACGATTAATTCCGGCTGCCAATTTTCGTCACGACCCATTATTTCTCTTCTTAAAAATTGCTGGTCGTATTTACTACCGTTATGACTAATTATATATATACGTATTTAACGTCAGCAATAGTTCTTAGATACTCTATAAAACCGTGTATCGGATTCGAGCCGTCGAATTTTCTCTCTCTGTTTCCAAATTGTCCGTATAACGCGCAAAATCTCGAGTTTGTATCGTCAACGCAGTTTTCGCAAACAATTTGACTCATCGGCTGATGTTCGAATCCTTTCTCTTTTCCATCTTCTTCGTGACGTTTTATTTGTATAGATTCTGCGTCGAAAAATACGAAGACTAATAGCGGTAAATTAGCTTGTATTTTCTCTCGGACTCCTGAATCAATTGAGAATGCGATTGAGAATTCCCGGGAATCTGCTTCAATAAACGACCTTTCGTCCTGCGTTACAACCAGCTCAGGTCTCTGCCCATCATCTGGGTCCGCAACGTTCTTCAGCTCCTGTATTACCGGCGGGATTTCAAGTTCCGTGGTTTCCTGAGTTTCGAGGACCACAGAGTTCATCAGTAGTTTCTTCTGATTTATATGCCAAGTACCAGCCAAAGCCCCTGACTCCAAATCCATGATAACATAGGAAACTGTTGATATCTTTTCTACTACCCGATAGGGACCCTTCCAAGCTGGAGCTAACTTAGCCGAGAATATAGCTGCAGCGTTCGATAAGCTATATCCTACTTTCCACACTAATTGCCCCACTTCTAGTTCCCCATCGGAATAGTTCCGGTCATAAAAGCGTTTTTGTTTGGCACTGGCTTGCTCATTCATTTCCTGGGCAAAATCAATGGCCGACTGCCATTCTCGGAGAGGTCCATCTTCATAACCCCTTATCTCTACCTCTATATCCTCGGGGACACCGGCAAATGTACGCTCATCCCAGGGTAATGTAGGCTCATAACCATGATGCAAATAAAAGGGGGATGAACCAGTGGAAGTATGGGTGGCACTGTTAATGGCCAACTGAATAAGGGGGCAAGCTTTCGTCCCACTTCGTATGGACATTCCAGGTGTAAATACTCATTATTTCGCCTATAACCCTGTTTGCCCGCTCGGTCATATTTGCCTGGGGATGATATGGAGACGTGAATTTCAATTGAATTTTTAGCATTCGGCATAATCGCTTCCATAATACAGATATGAACTGGGGCCCATTGTCCGTACCATGACGTGAAACATACTGTAGTAAGATCTTACACAGTATAGGGGCAGTAACACTTCGTGCCGGAAATATCTCTACGTACTTGGTAAAATAATCTACCATTACCACTAAGAACCTATTCTGGGATTTCGTTACTGGTAATGGACCCATAATATCAATCCCTACTAAATCCCCGGGATTTATTTTAGGAGAAGGAATCATTAACCCTGATCACTTCGTATTCCTGCTCTTATATCTCTGACAAATTTCACACCCCCGGACGTAGTCTTGAACTAGGGAATATAACTTAGGATAGTAGTATTTAGCTTGCACCCGTTTATACGTAGCGGTGCGACCTCTATGACCCAATAGTAAGTGGTCATGATAGGCTTGACATATCCGAGGCACTATCGCGGTTAAAATAACTACCTTTACTGGCTGAAAACCCTGGGCTTTCCGGTAATATATCATCTTTTCATATATAAGTTTGATGCCTTTCCTCTTTCTAAGTCCTGTCGAATAGCGTGCCAGTACGGGTCACCAGCCTGCGCTAACTTAATTTCGGCCTTAGTTGCTACATCTAACGGGAAACTTAATGCCACCGGATTACACGATACCATATTAACCCGGACTTCCTGGCCTTCAGAATCTGGCGACTGATCTATGTCGTTCATTTCTAAGACCTTTTGACTGACTGTGTCCAAATCTGATACCAGGCCTCGAGACAAGGCATCGGCTACCACATTTTCCCTTCCGGATTTATGCAGGATTTCGAACGGCATAAATTCCTGTAGCTCCAATGCCCACCGCATGAGCCGACTTTTCTTATCCTTCAAGCGTAGTAACCAGCATAACGCCCTGTGATCCGATAAGACCGCAAATTCCCGGCCCTCTATATAGTGGCGAAATTTACGGACGGCTTCTACGACCGCTAATGCTTCCTGCTCCGGAGTACTATATTTTAATTCTAAAGGTCTTAACACGCTACTGGTATATGCCAGCGGTACTTCTACCTCCCCTTGAATCTGGGTTAACATTCCTTCAATACCGATGCCACTAGCATCCGTGGTAACGATAAATTTCCCAGCCGGGGTTGGGGCCTGTAGCATAGCTGCTTCCGCTATAGCCTGCTTTAAACCCTGATAAGATGTCTCCTCATCGTCTCCCCATCGCCATCGCTGGTTTTTCCGTTTTAGTCGATTAAGAGGGGCCGTAAGATCCACGAAATGAGGGATAAACCGGGAATGAAATCCACACATTCCTAAAAAAGATGAAACCTGTTTCATGGTTCATGGTCTGGGAAAGTTCCTAGTTGCTTCTACTTTCTCCGGGTCAATTTGTACACCTTACGCCCTTACTACATAGCCGAGTACCGCAACCTTAGAAACTCCAAAACTCGATTTTCTCAAATTAAGCGTTAAACCGGCGTGTTTCAGCTGTGAAAACGCATACCGAAGAGCTTCCAGGTGTTCCTCCCAGCTAGCATTAGCGATGACGATGTCATCCAGGTATACACCGACCCCGAAACGCCTCGCATATTTTAATACTTTCTTCATAAAACGGGAGAATGTTGATGGGGCATTATTTAAATCGAACGGCATCACGAGACATTCAAATTTACCCTCCCTGGTAACAAAAGCCGTTTTCTCAATATCATCCGGGTGCGTCTCTACCTGCCAGTATCCGGATTTGAGGTCGAGCTTAGTGATATATGTAGGCTCTCCCATCTATAATATCTTCAATACGCGGTACCGGATAGGGATCGTCCACAGTAACGCTATTCAACCGGGTAACGTCTATGCACATGCGTTTTTCGGTAGTATGGTGGGTGATGCCCACGGACTAACTGAAGGTCTAATTAACCCCTGTTGCAATAATTCCTTTACCTGTGTATCGATTTCTTCATTTGCTATCCGACTGTGATTATAGGGTTGACGGTGAATCGGGACCGTGCCAGGTTTTAGTTGGATCCGATGTCGTAACAGGTGGGTTCTACCCGGACGACCGGAGAAAAGGGATGAAAATTCTTGGCAGATTCTGATTAGGTCCCCCGCTTCCCTTTCCCTCAAAGTACCCGTGTTTAACTGGGACACATCATCTATCCCTGTGTCGAGTTCTTGGTTTTGGGTGAACCCGGGCGCATGATCTCTCAAATAAATGAGGGGAAAAGTATATCCGCAATACCGGAATTCGTTCCGTTCATGGTCGATGCTCGCTCGTAACTCGTCCAATAGGTCCATTCCGAGGATAATTGGGAATTCTATATTTTTTAGAACGTGAAAGCGCACCGGTATGGTTCCCATTTGCATCCCCAAATCTATCTCCAAGTCAATATAGCCTACAGAAGTAGTGGGTATGCCCTTTTGTACACCCTTGACAATGTTCGATTGGGGAACTATTAACGAAATGACTCCCAATTTGTATAATAAGTCCCAAGCGACAATACTGTGGTCTGCCCCACTATAGAGGAAAGCAATACATGATCTGAATTACTATCCCCTTAAGTCGACTGTCGTTAACACTATCCCCTCTGACTGAATGAATTTGAATAGGGTCTTGTGTGTTTCGGCGCACATCCTGAGACCCGTCCAGGATGCGTCCTAAGCGTTTCCATGACCTGGTGCCGGACCTTGTGGGGCAACAGGTGGAAGCGCCGGTAAATTTACCGGTTGAGCTGGGCGAGGTGGTGTACCTGCGGGTCTAGGACAATCCCGACGAAGATGGCCAAAGCGACCACACCGATAGCATGCCTGGGATGGTGGTGGTATATTAGGACCACTCCACTGACCGTTTTTACTGGCCGCCAAATAAACCGCGGTTCCAGGAGGACCGGAAAATCGCACCCTCTGGCCAGGACTTGAATTATACCCCCCTGAGGCACACTTTCGGTCGAAACCTCTCTGGATACGCGTAAACTCTCTTTGCACTTGAGCCATTGTACGACATAGACCCTCCGGCAACAGCAAGGTGATTTCCGGTAAAACATTGGTGATGAGAATGTCGATTAACTCGTGTTCTGCAACAGGGTCGACCAAGGTATCATTCAACTGTACGAATCGTCTACGGTATGACTGTAGATCTTCAGCTACACCCTGTCTTATACTATAAAGGGAGGCCCTAATTTCTCTGTCCCTTCGGGAGGACAAATATTCCTGATTGAATTGTTGAAGGAAATATCCCCAATCCCCGGGACGATTAGCATAGCGACTAAGATGCCCACCAGCTGAGGGCATCCTCCTTTAACGACAGAGGTATAAATAACTCTAGGTCCTGGACCTCAAATTTATGATTCCGAATAAACATTTCCATTTGACGTAAATATAACTTGGGATCCTCTCGACCCGAAAAACTGGGTAACAGTATGGCCTGTCCTAGGACAGGGTTATAACGCGTGCCGCCAGCTGGAGTTGCGACTATCTGTACCGGATTGACGGGGTTCCCTGGTGGGGACATATTGGTTCCAGTCACTCTAAGAGTCACTCGGGGTGGTGTTTGTGGATTGGCCACCAGAACATACTGAGCTAGATACGTATGACCCCTTCTCGGACTATTTTCCGGGGTTATCTGGACCGGATTATTTGGGTTCAACGATGGGGAGGTATTTGTTCCCATCACTCTATGAGGTACTAGGGGTGGTGTTTTTAGGTTGAACAACCACCGGAACACGCTGAGCTGGAGTAGCATGGGGTGAAGTATTGGTACCCATAACCCTATGAGTCACACGAGGTGGTATTTGTGAAGGATTAACCACCGGAACATGCTGAGCTGGAGAAACATGGGGTGAAGTATTGGTACCCATAACCCTATGGGTCACACGAGGTGGTGTTTGCGAGAGATGACCCATCGGAACATGATGGGCTAGAAGAACAGGGCCCCTACCTGAGCTATTACCAGGTGCTACCATGCTACGGGATCCCCCGGAGACTGACGACCTCTTGGTCTAGCCTGACTATTAGGCACGGCACCCTGATTCCTTGGTATTGAGGAAATGGGCGGGACCATCTGGGAGTTTGATGCCCCGACCAAAGCATGTGCATGTAGGTTGGCAGTTCCTGGCCGGCCGGGTAAACATGAGGGGGGGCAGAGGCTAAAACCTGCCTCTGATGTAGGGGTGACGAGGCTCTCAGTATCGGGATATTTGGCGGAGGGGGTGCCTTTGATAGAGGGGTAACTCCCTTCGGTGGGTCTCGAGGTGGATCACCCTTCCCTTGGTCTTTACTAAAATGACCCACGTTGGCCCGAATTGTCTGGGCTTCAACCCTAGGCCAGGCTTGCCAGTCTTTACGCTGTTGAATATCCACGGCGTCTAAATCGGAAGGTCGTAAGATACTACCCGACCTGGATGATTTACTGGAATTGGCCTTATGTGAAGGTTCTGAGCCTCTAGAGCCCTTACTTTTCAAATCACAATCCTTGAGGAACCGGACCATTAATTCAGAAGAGACGGAACGAGGTGGCAACTGACACGCTGTGCCAGGGTTTGGATTTAATGTCAAGGGTATGGGAGGTCCGGTATGTTTAACATGGCCAGTTGGCAGCTGGGGTTTAATACTCTGACGAGGTTGGGGAATATTAAACCCATGTAACGGGGTATGTCGATTATATCCCACGGTCACACTGACTTCCCGGTATAATAAATAGCTGACATATCCCAAAGTCACCGTGACAGCAAATGGGATAGAATAAGGAAGAATTATTTGATGCCATTTAAAGTAGAGCCCCATTTTGAATTCAGAAAAATAAGAAAGCCACTTAGATTAATAAATACTGTGACAATAAGACCAAGGCCCAAGTTGGCGGCCCCTGAAGGTAGGCTAATCCTATACGCAATGACTCATCCCGGTAAAAATAAAAGCGACCGAGGCTTAGGATAAATGATTCAAGGAATCGCGGTTAATTTATACAAACAAAACTATCATTAAGTAAGAGTTAAATTCATAACCTTACCGAAGAATTGGTGAGAATTCAACAAGGGCACACAAAAAATGCTTTCTTCTAATTTGGTTTCAACAACTAGTTCTATACACGGGATAGCAAGTGCCCAGAATGGCGTCTTAACGAAAACTGAGCGCTAACAAACGCCGACACTTAGAAGCCAAAAAAAATCTTTTTTCTCTTGCCCCGCCCTATCACGTGGGTCTAGGAATGAGACATAGCCCACTGGGGAATCCTATATCACCCCTGTGTCAACACCCACTGGGCCAAAATACAGAACAAAAACCGAGTAAAAAAACTTTTGTAAGATCAATTTATCGTTCGTAGTTTTTTGGTTGGCCGTGCTAGTAGAGTGTTCCCGTTGACTGCGGAACACCCTCAAAGATCCCCCCAGGCCGGGTCAGGGGCTCACTATAGGATGTTCAAATTCCCACGTTGTGCAGAAGGAACACACAAAACGTTCATCAGCCAACACGGCCAATAGCAGCATACAAAAATGAAGTTCACTCGGTGAAGGCACAAGTGTCCAACGTCCGTATCAAACACAAGTCCGTATTAAACGCAAAGCCCGGAAGATAATGGCGCGAAATTCAAAAGTTGTTCCTCACTCGGGGCACCATTTGTAATCGCGTGCTTTCCACTAAGACCCGAAAACACACGACTACGTAATTTCAGTTAAATCCAATGCATTTATTAAAATATATATCTGGTTAAATTATATATACAATCCGTTAAATAACAATCATTAAGTAAATAAAGTCAATTACTCTATAAAGTATTATTAACTGCTTCTGATGCCGGTACTCCTCCAACTGCCCTGATTTCCGGGCTAAGTTTGAATTTATCCCCTCGGGCCTCCGGGGAACGTCCAATCCCGGCTCTCGAGCAGACGACAGGTCTAAAGTTCAGCTTCCGGGGCCGTCTAGCGGGGAACTTTGGTATCGGTTTAGATCGCTCCATGTGGTGGTGAACCCTGGTAACGGGCTCCCCCGTTACAAAGCTAGTATCCCTTCTTTGAAGTTGCCATTTTTTCTAGAACTACTATTCAATGAAAAATATTTGGAGAAAAGTGTTCATGTGGTAACCTTGTTGAAGATTTTGTTTTGCGAAATTAGAATGTTTCGTGTTTTTGGTACAGTCAGTTTTTATTGAGGTGACCGACTGAAAAATCACTCCAAACTTTATGATAATTAATTACGACGGTTGGATAAAATATAAAAACAACTCTTTATTTAAACACCAGTTAAAGGTAATTCTGCTCATTTAGAGCTGGCTCAGCCTAAACAATTTGTCGATTTGGGGGCTAATTAAAGGTTTAAGAATTTGCCCATTTGGGGCCTAACTAACGGGGTTGAGAATTTTGTTCTCGACTAAAGGATTTCCACAACTACTTGACGGGGGTGTATTTTCGCTGCGCTCATCCGCTAGTTGTATGTTTCATTCTAGAGCAAATTTCTCTACTTCTGCATTAACTAAAGTAATCGCTGTAGTTAGGTAAGGCATCTCTATGGCTAAGAGATCAATGGTTTCTCCTGGCTATCTGGCGTTTTGAATGGTAAAGCGTCCTAGTTTTCTCTTGGTAACCCCTAGATTCTGGTTTCCGAAATTTTTAATTTGAATGTTTTTTTCTCCTACGACTGGCAATTTGAGGCTCCGAGAAACATATTCTAGGATGAATGTGGCTTTACTACAGTTGTCTAGGATAAAACGTACTTTCTGGCTGTTTCTCGGTTCGTTTGGGCTTCTAGCGTTTGCCATAGCGATTTGCAGTAGCACGGTTGTCGGCTGGGGGCATCTTACTAGAGGCGTAGTTATTATCTCCGTTTAGTTTTCGATCTCCTCTTGATTCGGCTTCACCCCCTCTCTACTATTTCCCGCGATTATTTTATGGGCTTTATTGTTTTCGCAAACGGCTAAATTATGTCCGCCTCTACAGATTTTGCAGTCCTTGTACCTTGAATTACATCTTGTAGCGTCGTGATCTATTCTTATGCATACGTAGCATCTTCCTTGGGTTTGTACTAGTCTTTTCTTTTCGTCTACAGTGTAGTTGGTGCAGTTAATGGTGGCATGAGAGGGTGTTTTACAGAAAATGCAGTAAATGTTTGGTTGATACTGATTTAAAGGACTGTTCAAGAGCTCGAGGCATAATAAATATTTATAACGGTGATAGTGGACACCAGAGTGTCAGTGGCACCGCTAGCGGGTAGGCTACCCGTAAATTTTAGAGGGGCCCCGAAATTAGGTTTCCATAATACTATTATTACAATATTTTGATCTAGGCCTACAGGACAATTTTCATAAGGCTGAACCTTTTGGCATTGGATTTTTACAATATTCTCCAAAATGGGTTAACACACTTGTGTTAAAAGTTTTTGACTAGCCAGAAAAGCTATCTCGCTTTTTGATTTTTAGCAACATCGTATGATGTACATCTACGATGAGGTTCTTAGTTTTTTATTCTCGTAGTAGTAGTAGTGTAAAATTTTTGGTTCGTCATTGAAGGGACAGTGAATGGGAGAGGATTGTGGTGAGGTTATATTTTTCATTATTTTTTTTTACATGGATGGGGATTGTAAGAGTAATTTTAAGCATTGCACTTAATTGTACAAGTGATGTTAGTTATTATGAATTGTGTTTTACGTTTTCTCGATATGTCTAAAGCTAAAGAAACGATTATTGTATTGCCTTAATATAATGGAAGGTGTTAAACTCTCCCGTTAAAATTTCTGTCACCCGTCGACAATAAGGATTCAATCCCGCTCCTCTATTTAAACATTCAAGGAAATAGAGGTTAACTTTAAATGCCAAAGCAAGTTTATACTGATAGTATATTTTTCGAATGGTCTTAAGGCGATGTTAATCACGATCCCAGAATTTACGTGTATTTCTCCAGAAAGGGAGAATAATTTTAAAAGCAAAAGGAAGTATATAGTGTCTTTATATATTTAATATGGTATATTACAATTTGAACATAAGCAAATTTATGAACGTAAGGATTACGGTCCAGGTAATTATTTTTTAGATCAGGGAAACGAGGGACTAATCACTCAGATTTTCTGTACTTCAATTTAGGTTTAGGTATGCGTTACTGGTAATTGTTTTAGCACTTTATAGGCTGCGCATTGTGGGGCTACACACTCAAGTTTTCTGTTTGTGTCGCGCTATTACAATTATTAAAGAAGGTAAATTATTGATGTACAGATTACGGGCAATCATTTTAGCACAGTTAGGGATATCGCATCGAGGGACCAATCAGTCTGATTTTCTTTACTTAAATTAAGGGTTTAATTATGCGTAACGATTAATCATTTTTGCACTATTAAAAGGTGCGCATGTAGGGAGTAATCACTCAAGTTTCCTATTTGTGTTGCACTATTACAATTATAACAGAAGTAAATTAATTGAAGTTAGGATTACTAGTAATCATTATATCACACTTAAAGGTAGCGCATCGAGAGGCTAATCACTCTAATTTTCTATTCCCTACGATGTGGCTAAAATTATGAGCCCAGCCCTAGGGTCATCTTGTTTATTTCGCGCTCTTTACCTAATCTTCTTCTCTACCGTTCCTTATGGTCACATAAATCTTCGAGGTCTGAAGAATCGGGGTATTTTGGCCCCTTAGCTTTGGCTTGTTCTTCTCTTTCTGGTTCTTGGGAGAGCTGGGGATTGAATATTACGGCGGACTGAAACACCGTAATATTGTTGTAATAATCTAAAGTGTTAACTGCTATTGATTAAGTTTTTGTTGGCGAAATAATTTAGTTTCATTTTCTTGAACTCAAGTTTATTTTATTGCTCCGGTTTTGCAGGAGAGTGACCAGTTAGGTCCTACCGAGTGTACAGTTTTTTGGTATTCTGATTTTAAAAAGGATAAAAAATTCTCTCTCTCCCTCGCCCGCTCACCTCTTAGCCTTTTTTTAATCCTTCTACAAGGTGGCCCTTTGGGTACTTTTCCTCTCTTTTGGGTTTTTCTATTTAAGGAGTAGAGGTGAGCTGGCCAGAGAGACCGTTTTTCCGAACATCCAAAGTTGAAAACACTTTTACAGAAAAAAAAGATTGTTCACATTGATAAAGGAGTGATACAGGTTTTGAAGAAAACATGGAAAATTTTAGCTTATATACAATGGAATAGAAAGATTATACAGGATATTTACAAGTTTACAAGATTACTTTAAATTGCGGAAGAGAAATTATTTTAGTTAAATATAATTTATTTTAATTTTACAAGATTTAAACTTATTTATTTTAATTTTACAAGTTTTAAACTTATTTTTTTTCGCATTATTAAAAAAATACAAGCGTAAATCTGTACCGCAATGATAACAATATTTTATGGCAGATCAGGTGAAAAAAGTGTTCATTCAGTCACCTCTTTATCTTTTTTCGCGACGAGAAAGTTTCAGATGAAGCCAGTAACAATGCACGCTGTTATATCATTTGAAATACATTCAATAACATAGAGGATTGTTTTTAACTTTAAAGTTACCCATATCCCCCATGTAACGGAAGGTGATATTAATCCTTGCTTCTGAATTATCGGGATCTGCTTGCACTGGGATGCGGTGCAACCAAGTACGTTGGCGGCTCCCTTTCATCAAAAGCAAGGACCCATCTTTTAGGTCAACTGTTCTAACTGCGTGCTTTGCCCCAATTGGCTTCATCTGAAACTTTCTAGTTCCTCCAAAAGATAAAGAAGCGATGACGGAATGAACCCCATTTTCATCATCAGCGTGCCACCCAACACAGTCATTACCATTTCTGTACAGATTTATCACCGCCGCGTTGAATTGGAACTTCGTTTCTTGTTCCACCTTTACTTTCATTTCGAATAACTCTCTTGGCCACTCGTTGAGCGCTTCGTGAGTCACGCCTCTTCCGTAACGGTATTCTTCAAAATCTGCATTGGTACAAATGTATAGGACTTTCCTATTCATTTTTTTTTATTTTCTAACATTGGCTCCAATGTCTTCCGAGTTTTTCAAAATTGACGTTTTGGTGGAAACCTGGGTAAAACTCAACGGTTGCACCTCGGCCAAGGATATTTTTCCCCATAGTAATCGTTTGAGGATCATATTCTGCAACATATTAAAACAATTTTAAATTACTCAGAGAATTGGTTAGAAAATAAATAGATTTCAAAAATGAGAACTGAAAAATTAGGGAATGTAAGGGTAGAATTATTCAGGAATGTTTGGTTTAAAGCTGGAATTATTGCTTGCTAAAATTGTATGATTTTTACCTTCTTTTCGTTGAGATGACTCTGATTTGGCGTACGGTTGTGGTATTCTGTTTCGTTGGCTTCTGCTGCCTCGGCTAATTTTTTTACCGGGATTTTCGTAATTGTCGAAAGTTTCCCGGGACACGTGTTCCACAGACTGGATGATTGGTGGCGCAAAAATAGACCCTTTAACGGCATCATATAACTCCGCAGCTGTTGGAATTATTTTTATAATTAATGAAAGTAATATTATGTGTGTGCAAAACCCGTCAGTTCAAACTGGAGAAAAATTGCGTCTCACGTACTTATGGTTAAAGGTTCCATCTCCAAATTATGGTTTACCATAAAATTGGCCCAAATGTGACTCCCACCCGGATATAGCACCGGAAAATCGGAATTTCCGATGTGGGTAATATCTTCAGACATCGGAAAATGTTTCAAATCGTTTATTTTTTGCGATTTCCAAAATCCCAGGGACACTTCGTTATATGTACCTATTTTGGCTTTTGTCCAGAACATACCGACTTGGATTTGAAAAGCCCTTAACAAAAATAATAAATAACAAATTAAAATGGTTGTCATTTTCATTAGCATTTTCTTTTTAAGAGATTCCAAAATTTCACAAATATCGCCCAAAACCCAATATGCTTTCCGCAGGAATATTATAGCACTTATTTACTCATTTCCGAATTTCGAGAGAAATCTAATACTTTGAAATTTGGAATTTACAATTAAAATTTTGAATAAAGCCAACAATTTTCAATGAATTTCGATTCCCATGGAGCAAGAAGATATCTCTCTTACGCACAGTCCTCTCTCGTGTAGTATTTCTGTTTCGGATGAATCCATTTCGGATGATTACGCGAATAACTCGCATACTCTTGAATCTCCAAACCCAAATAGAGAAAGAGAATTCAGGTCGAGCAGCTCTAGTTTAGATTTTAACAGCAGTGATTCTGAGGATACCTCAATATCGGAAATACTGTCAGTTAGTCCCGGATTAGATTCTATACATAGTGATTATGATCCGTCCTCAAACATTAGAGACGTTGGTCCACTCTCCATGTCAGAGGAAGTTCGCAAGGACATTCTATCCTGTACTGACGGATTTGAACAGCATGAGGTTAAGAAACGCTTTCCTGAGAAAGTAAAATTTTCCATTGCAAAAGATACTTGGGGTAAAATGAGCGCCCAGCGCCGTTCACCTAAAACTCTTGATTATAACAATTATAAAGTTCTCCTGGATGATATTTTGAAACAAAATAATCCGCAATGTATATGGAATGTTCTTAACCATTATGCGCCAGATAATAGTATCTATTCTGATTTGCTCTTTTCCTGTAATTTATACTGTTCAAGAATGAACGCGACACCAAGACCTTGCCAGGCTAAATGCCATATTAAAATTTTTAAAACTTATCAAGGCATAATTACTAACAGCGGTAAACGTTATCATGAGCCACAGAGTTTAGCTTGTCCTCAGATTAGAGGCGCTAAAAGAGAAACTTTGCGGCAAGAGTTCTTAAAAAACCCTAGATTAAGACCGTTGGAGGCTGTATGGGATCTCGATTCTAAAAACTCATCAACTGATATTAGTATGGGGAACTTAACTAATTCTATACTTAAGACAGGTACGATGAGGCAAATTAGATACGAGGCTTATCAAAAACAATGCAGATCGAAAGATCTCAACGAATCTCTAACTTTGCTCGGAGAAGACCCTACGTATAGTGGTTATGTACAGAAAATATCAACCAAACCGCGTTATGTTTCCCTCTTTTCCAAAGCGTCGGTTAATTACACTCGTGACCATGCTAAGCGTGATATTTTATTTTGGGATGGAACTGGCTCGGTAGTGGCCACTGAAAACGTTAAACGTTTTATGTATTACCCCATAGTCATGAGATGTCCAGAAATTGATAAGAAATCTATACCTTTGCCTGTTGCGGAGTTAATAACGGAGGATCAAAGCACGGAGACATTAACCAATTTTCTTTATCACTTCTTTCAAGCGCAAAAAACAATAGCGGGGAAACGTAATGTTATATACCCAGCAGTTATTTCCAGCGATCGAAGTCTCGTTCTGATCACTGCTGCTTTGAAGGTATTTAATGGAATGAGTTTAAATCAGTACTTAGGCGTTTGCCGGAGAATTACGGAGGGGGTTGCTAGTGGAGATGACTTTAATTTTACTCTTATTCAGTGTGGCATTTGCCACATGATGAAAGATGGTAGCAGACTTATGAAAAAAATTTATAGTACTTCACATAGTAATTGGGCTGTGCGAATAGTACTTTTTAAGGTATTCGTCGAATACCAAATAGCAGTGTTTTTGGGAGCCATCTCTCGGCTCGGAATAGGAAAATGACCAAATAATTTGACCAAATAGTGTGAAGCTCAAAAATTCGACCAAATTTAAATTTCTATAAAACTATTCTACCAAATTTCAAATTTATAAATAATGGGACACGGAAAGGTACTTTTGAACAGCTGAAAAATTATTTTTGAACGAATCAAAGGTTTTATTTTAATCAAAATTAGGTTAGTTGTCAATATATCCCTATTCGCTTTGTAATGTATGACCTCTTCCATGATACTATATTTTTTAATAGGTATACTATAGTGACATATTATTAGGAAGTTCAATAGTTAGCTCCGCAGCGAGAAGTTGATAATAACCAGTACCCTTTAAGTTAAAACCTTTAATGATTTATTCTTGTCTATGAACTTCTAAAGACTGAGTGGCTGACTCCAGCTATAGCCTCCTAGATCACGCGACTCGGTGAACGCGGGTAATACTTTTGATAACAGTAGCCACGTCAGAAATTTAAGGCTGTGTCTGCCGAGTCGCGTCATCTATGGGACCACGGTCCAGCGGACACTATGACAGCGCCCATAGGGATAGGAGCATCACATTTATGTTTCTATCTCTATGACAGCGCCCTCAAATTCACAAAATCAACAGAAAAATTCCAAAACTGGTTGCGAATACCAAATAATTTGGTCAATAGACTGTTAAAAACATTCATTTTCTCGTGGTTTTATCCGCTATAGAATAGTCGGTTTTTCGAAGCTCATTATTTGGTATTCTAGAATTTTGAAAATCATTATTCAATTCGTCGGTGCGAATAGTAAACGTCTATTTTGACCAAATTATTTGGTCCGACCAAATAGTAACGAATAGTCTGCACGGCCCTACCCAGTAAACATAAATTTGGAATGTTTATGATAAGTGTTCTGATAAACAGTTCACTGCTAGAAGAATTGAAGCATAGGATTTACGCTTCGGCTGTCGTACTTCTCTCGGAGTTTAAAACTAAACTTCTTGAACGTTGCTATGAAAACATGTCTGATTGTGCAGATCAGTTAAATAGTAATGGAGAAATCAGTGCTTTAGTTAGTAGTGATAGTGATAGTGATATCCCAGGTTTAGTATGAGCCCAATGAATAAAGACTCATTAAACATGAGTTGGAATGAAGAAGAAATTTTGTTACCTGATGGGGATGGTAATACTTTTTTTAAAGACATCGCAGATAGAATTATTGATAAAGTTAAACAAGATGTAGCCCGCGAAGAATCCTTTCCTTCATTGCTTTCTAGAAACGAATATTATGGTCCCGACCTTCTAGCATACATGCAAAAAAACTATTATCCCACATCTCCTCTGTGGACTAGGCTTCTCTCGGGTGATTTAAGCAGACATTTTGAAGTGGTTCCAGCATCTTACCAGCCTAGGGTTAATTTTAAAGACGGATTAGTGAATTATTTTGATCAAGAGGCACCGACTCAGGGTCATGTTGAAAGTTTCAACAGAGTCGTTAAAGAACAAGCCCTATACGACAAAAAACCTAGGTTAGATTTAGCCATAAAACATTTGTATGAATTGAACAAGAAGTTGTTTAAACGAGCTTTGCTTAACGCTCATAAGCATATACCAAATCAAAGAAGACAAAAACAATTAAAATTACTTGAAGAGAAATTTAAGAAAACGAAACCTCTAGTCCGGGAAGATGCGTCTAATAGAACCAGGGGGATATACCAACAGCCTCCGTTTAAAAAACTAAAATTCAGTCCCACAGTAACGCCAAAAGTGAAGCGTCGAACCAAAGAGAAACGTACACTGTTCCAACCAGCTGGAATTAGGGGGAATCAGGAAAGTAGTAAAATTAACTCCAGTTCGAATGCTAATAATAAGTTGACAGAGTCACATAAGAAAATTTTATTAGGGAAACAATGTTTTGTCGATCAAATGTTGATACAATATTTCACTTTGCTAAAATCAAATTATCCGTGCTTTGAGTTTGAAACTAACGACTTTTACAGACACTTATTTCGCGTGTTAAATCAAGTTTCTCTTCAATGTACAGTGTGGTTGGAGCGAGTGTACGAAAAAATACTATCATGCAAAAGGTTATTAATTATCATGACAAGAGATTTGCATTTCTTCATGCTTGCTGTAAAATATTTAGGAGTACGAGATGAGTCAGTACTATTTGAGCTCGCTGTGTACGACTCCATGACGATAAAATCGCAAATCGTACGACACATGAAAGAAGCAAACGAAATTGCAAACGCTTTGAGACTAGCTTCTGGTAATTGTAAACAAGAATGGAGTATTAAACAGGCTGGCGACGATTTTCCACCACAACCAGAAGGAAACGGGTGGGATTGCGGTCCAATTACCTGTTTGTACGCTAAGTGGGTCATCGTCAACTATCCGGGTAGAAACAAGATATGCCCCAAGGCATATTAACGCTGTTTGCAGTGTGATATTGTCTTTAACAAAACCGCAAATTAGGGATACCAATAAGCAAGGCGTGGAAAAGTATAGGAAAAATATCGGTAGCTTAACATCAATCGTAGTGGCTCAGACGTTGAGTCTCCGCATCCCACACCGTAGACCTCAGTTCGAAACCCGATACCTCCGAGAGACCGCATTTTCTCGTCGAAAATATGATCGAATTTAGTCTAGATGTCGCTAGTGCGGTGGATAATGAAATTCCGGCAAGATCTGCCGCGTAATTTAAATTTACGAAAATGAACGCGAACGCGAAACAGCCAGCCTGCCTGCCAGCAAGCCAGCCTGCTTCCAGGGGTCGCCGTATAAAGCTGTTGCTATGGGCAAACAGCTTAAAAAGGCAGAAAAAGACATTCTGCAATGTCGAGAAATTTATAAAAGAGAAATGGAGAGTGGTATAATTTCAATATGAAAATATTCAAAATGTACCAAGTTTTTGTTTGGGAAAGTGTTTCATTTTAAGTAGTCCGGTATTAAAAACTCGTTGCCTAAATACATCTAATTCTTTGACATCATGCATTACTGAAAATGTTTAGAAATTTAACTAAATCTGAAATAAAATTAATTTTTCAAATGTTTTTGTAAAATAGAAATCAAATTGGTATAATTTATAACTACGGCATTTGGTACACGGAATTACGTCATTTGAATTTGGGCAGCGACGATTTACATGGTGATATTCCATGGTTAGGAAGGTTGAATAAGAGAGAGGGGTCAATGTGCTTAAAATTTAAATAGAATAACAGATGAAGCACAATAGATCTACATTGACCCAGAAGTTCATACACGATATTATGATACTATCTCTAGTACTTATTCAACCTATCTAATGACTCTCAACGGATTTGTTCCGTAAGAATCATACCAGCCTTCCCGTGGCGAGAGTCGTAAGTAGCCAGTGTTTAATACCTGTTGTGAAAGATAGGTATATAAACATAGGTGAAACCAATAGGTATTGATGATTAATTGGTAAAAGATAAATTAAATAAACGAAGCCTTAAATTATTCAATTAGAATGACCGAGTTGCAATTAACGAGACCGGGTTCTTTCAATAGAGGAGTTCAATTAGAATCTGTATGCTTAGTTTCAAGAAAATTCACCGTTCGTGGGGGAAGATACAACGTTTTCACCCCGAAAACTTCCGTTTTTCGTTAATTTCAATTAGAATGACCGAGTTGCAATTAACTAGACCGGGTGCATTCGATAGAGGAGTTCAATTAGAATCTGTATGCCTAGTTTCAAGAAAATTCACCGTTCGTGGGGGAAGATACAACGTTTCCCCCGAAAACTTCCGTTTTTCGTTAATTTCAATTAGAATGACCGAGTTGCAATTAACGAGACCGGGTTCTGTCAATATAGGAGTTCAATTAGAATCTGTATGCTTAGTTTCAAGAAAATTCACCGTTCGTGGGGGAAGATACAACGTTTTCCCCCCGAAAACTTCCGTTTTTCGTTAATTTCAATTAGAATGACCGAGTTGCAATTAACGAGACCGGGTTCTGTCAATAGAGGAGTTCAATTAGAATCTGTATGCTTAGTTTCAAGAAAATTCACCGTTCGTGGGGGAAGATACAACGTTTCCCCCCGAAAACTTCCGTTTTTCGTTAATTTCAATTAGAATGACCGAGTTGCAATTAACGAGACCGGGTTCTGTCAATAGAGGAGTTCAATTAGAATCTGTATGCTTAGTTTCAAGAAAATTCACCGTTCGTGGGGGAAGATACAACGTTTTCCCCCCGAAAACTTCCGTTTTTCGTTAATTTCAATTAGAATGACCGAGTTGCAATTAACGAGACCGGGTTCTGTCAATAGAGGAGTTCAATTAGAATCTGTATGCTTAGTTTCAAGAAAATTCACCGTTCGTGGGGGAAGATACAACGTTTTCCCCCCGAAAACTTCCGTTTTTCGTTAATTTCAATTAGAATGACCGACTTGCAATTAACGAGACCGGGTGCATTCGATAGAGGAGTTCAATTAGAATCTGTATGACTAGTTTCATGAAAATTCACCGTTCGTGGGGGAAGATACAAGTCTTTTTAATTTTTGTTTAAATTGGCCTGAAAATGGTTATAGGTATTTTTTGCTTTTTTGGTTTGGCAGAATTTCCGACACGTTCCCGACTTGATTCTGCCAGAACCATTCTGGCAAATTGACGGCGATGCAAACAGGTGCCAGTAGAATCAAACTAAAGACTTCGAATACACGAGAAATAGTACAAATAACTGGAAGTTAAGTTTAATTACCGGAAACGGAAGTTGTTAGATGTCCTTAGGTATAAAAAACCGGAGACAGAAAGATCCAGGAACCGATAAACGAGAACATAAACCGAAGCGCAAATAGTAATACTAATTGCAATAATAATAATAATTCAATTCAATTCAATATTTATTGCGTGTCCATAACACCCGTAGACTTTCTACAATGGGTCACGAGGTCTTAAATTAAGAATACACATTGCATTGTGTAACTAAATAAAATACAATGATTCGAAATTATTTTTTCCTAAAAATTGTTGATATTATGATTTTTAAAATTTATGTTTATGATTTTTCTTTATTAATTATGCCTCTGCCAGATTAAGTACTGTACAATTTATTTTCTGATGGGTAAATTGCTAGTTTAACTACTTAAAAACGAAATATTCAGTTAACTAAATTACCCCTTTTTTAAAATAATTTTCAAAATATGATATTGTATAAAAGAATATATTGAGATTGTTGTAAGAGTTAGACGTTATTTGTAGCCTTGATATATGATTAAGTTCTTGTGGTTTTTTACAGTAAAAATTAGATTTCTGGCGTGTATTCTGCTTTGGAACATTAAGATGGACTCTAGATAGTAAACAGGAACAATCCAACTGACACATTAGTAATGTTTTCAGGAAATATATTTCATGCATATTTCGCCTAATTCTTAATGAATGTAGTCCAAGATATTCTATTACGAGACAGTATTTGTAAATAGTTTCACATTTAAAATTGAAATAATAATACTCTATAAATTTTCTTTGAATTCGTTCTAGTTTATGTAGACTCGACTCAGCACATCCTCCATAAATTAAAATATTATTCTCCAAAATACTTCTTACAAGAGATAAATATAGTATCTTAAAAACGTTTCCGGAATTTAATGATTTTGCAGTTTTTAGGGACATTGACAGCGTTCTCATACTACGAGATGTAACGTCAGATATTTGTTCCTTGAAAACAAGCTTACTGTCTTATATTATTCACAGATCTTTATGGTAATTCGCTCTATGTAATGTAATTCTATCTAAAGTATAGTTGAAAGTTAACTTATTGGTTTTACGTGTGTAAGTGACAATAGTTGTTTTTTGGTTATTTAATGGTATTTTATTAAGTAAACTCCACCTTTCAACGCCACCAATGTCTCCTTGGAGAGCTAAGCAATCCTTGTGCGTCTTAATTACTTTGTACAATTTTGAATCATCAGCAAACTGAGATATGTTAGAAGATTTAACATACTTCGATAAGTCATTTACGTTTATTGTAAAAAGAAGGGGTCCCAATGCGGAGCCTTGAGGTATTCCAACAGATGTAGTATAGGGTTGATTAGTTAATTCACCATTGCATTTAATTATATTTTGCCTATTTTGCAAGTACGATCGCAGTATTTATAAAATATCCCCACCCATACCATATTTGCCAAGTTTTCTGAATAGTATTTTATGGTCCATGAGATCTAAAGCCTTACTGAAGTCTAGAAATACGCAATCTACCTGCTCCCCTTAACAGGCTATTAGATACTTTGTCCATAAATTGCAAGAGATTGGTAGTTGTCGACCGACCCTCGCAAAATCCATGCTGGGTTGAACTAGCCAGCGGTTTAAACCAATAACTTTTATGTTTGTTAAGGACCATTTCAAAAATCTTAGCAAATCTATATCTATATAAATCAAAGTCCTGACTGACTGACTGACTGACAGACTGACTGATAATCAACGCCCAGCCCAAACCGCTTGCCCTAGAAGGCTCAAAATTTGCAGTAACGTTACTTATAAGTAGTAGGCGCGTACTAAGAAAGATTTTTCCAATACGCCGCCATCTTAAAAAATGGCGCCCAGAAATGTAAAAACTCTTCTCTATGCAACTAAGTTCGCGCGTTTCAACCGATTTCACAGATAGTACACTGGCTTCCTTTAACATATTGACGGGCTGAATGGTCTTTTGGGTTCGATTTGCTGCCATCTTTTTAAATGGCGGCCAAAAACTAAAATCCCTTCTTTATGGAATAATGCCCGCGTGAAAAGTAATAAAAAATTTCCTGACGGGCAACGCCGAGTGCCTTCGCTTCAAGGGTGCTACAAAAATATTAGTCATCAGTAAAATCTACCCATTCTTTACATTATTTTGATGGAAGTTCTTATTACACGCGAGCGACGCCGCGGGTAACAGCTAGTATACACATAAGGGCAATTGGTCTGTAGTTTGTGTTGTCTAATTTAGAGCCCTTTTTGAAAACTGGAACTATTTCCTACGTTTTCCACATATTTGGGAATTTATTTTGCCTCATTGATTCATTAAAGATTTATGCCTAAATTTTCGCTAATATGGCAGAACAACCTTTAATTATGAATGTTGGTATGCGGTCTATTCCTGTGGAAAACTTGGGTTTTAGTTTAGCAATGGCTTTTTTTACATCTGATTCTGTAATTGTAATTGTATTGAATTAAGAACAAACATTTAAGTTTATTGGGGTTTGATCGGCGTCTTCTTCATTACTATCTCTGTCAGAAGTGTAAGGCTCTATGTACAATTGCTGTTCAAATATTTCTGCAAGCAGGACTGGGTTGGTAATTATCCTATTGCCTTTCTTAATAGATATGTTATTGTCAGTTGGTTTAAGTCTTGAATTAGCATATGCCCATTGTTTTTGGGTCTTTTTTAATGCTTTCAACTATTCTATGAGCGTTTTTTAATTTATCAGTGTCTAAAACGGCCTCTTTCTTTTGTAATGCCTTATATATTAGGAAGCCTGCCTGTTTTTTAGTTCTTTTAAACTTCCGATGGAATACCTTTTTCCGCGGAAGAGTTTTCCTTAATTCTATGCTGAACCAATGCGGGTAACGAGACAAAGGTAAGTACGACTTTACTGGGATATTTTCTTTCATGGAATCTTGCACGGCCCTTGTTAAAGTATCAACCGTCACTTCTATATTTTTTCATGTAGGGTAGGAGTCCAATCAAAATTGTCCAGAAAAGTGTACAGGCCGTAAAAGTCGCCAGCTTTGTAAGCTATTTATGTTTTAGAATCATAATCTTGTAAAAAAATGGCAGGTATGGTTATCTCCATTGGGGGATGGAACTTGTCAGGTGAAACTAAAGGAGTTGTGGTAATTTTACTGCTAATATTGATGCCGTTAGTAAGAATCAAGTCTAGAATGTTTCCATTACAATTCGTTAACTTATTAACTTGCGTTTGGTTCACTGTGTTCATGAAGCCTATTAGAAGCTGGGTCTTGGGTCTCACCGCCGATATACATGCAGTTGCATCACTGAGGTTCCACTTTATGCCTGGCAGGTTAAAATCACCAACAATAAGCAACTCTCCATCAAATGCTGATAGTTTTGGCAGAATTATTTCTAAATAGTTGGTAAACACCCACTCAGTAGTGGAAGCAGGTTAGTAATGATTGCCTACTAGTAGTTTCCTCTTTTACTGTACATGTACTTCGAGCCATACACAGTCGTTTATGTGTTCTAAATCTGATCTGCGCGTTACTGAAATAGGTTTACGACATGCGATTAATACACCATCACCGCGAATGTCTCTGCCATCTAGCGACGGACGATCCGCACGATAAACGTTATAGAGGTTCGGAAAATGGTCTTTATTAAATCATTTAGAGTCGCATTTCAAAAAATTCTTTGGATTTAGTCCTTAGCCCTCGAACATTTTTTTTGATATATGAGGTTTAATTTAGTATTTGAATAATTTAAGAAATTTTTAAAGCTACTGCCCATGGTTACTTTTGCCATTACTATTGTAGTCTTTCTATTATTATTAGATTTTTCCTGATTTGAAGACGACTCCCTGCTCATGCTTGTCTAATTTTACACGGAATTTTATTCCGGTAAAATTTAAGAAAGGGCACCAAACACCTGTCCCTGTCCTTGTCCCTGTCCCTGTGCCGGACGCGTCCGCGAAACGAACGCTTACGATGAGAGAAAGAGGGAAAACGAAAGTGTGCGGGGGGAGAGAGATCGCTAGCGTACACGACGGCGATACGTAGAGGGAAAAGAAGCTCCGCGTAGAGAGAGAACTGCCTGCCTGGTATATTAGTGAGAGGGGGAAGAGGGAGAGGGGGCATCCCGCTCGGAGAGGAGAGAGAGGAAAGAAAGGTAGTTTAAATCTCGCGGGCTTTTTTGAGTGAAGGGAAACTAGATGATAATTTTGTGCACTATTTTGTGCGCGTGATACATCAGAGATTATGCAGGATGGTTAGGTTAGGTTTCGTAAAAAAGAGGGGACGGTTTACGGTCATAGTGATTTCTGGTTTAGGGGATCCAGGATTTTGTTTTAGATACATTATTTGATTCGTATGGTTTTTAAAATTTATACTTTAGTGGTGTGCTCAATTTAGTTTCATTAATATTATTTGAAATGTGACGGTATTAGAAATGAAAGGGATACACGATTGTGTTTCAGAAATGTTTTTAGTTGTACGATTTATTGGAGATCAACTATACGGTGGGTCACGTGAGCCGTGTAAAATTACTATTAAGGCCCAGCCCTTGGGCCATCTTGGTGCTTAGGCTTTCGTCGTCGTTTTCTCCGTGGGCCACTATTTGTGTGCTGTCATTGTGAACTATGTCTTCGACTATAGTTGTTTCGTCCAGCACAGTAACCTCAATCGCATCGTATTTGCGACTGTGACGGAGCCGTCCTCTGTATTCCGAGTAAACCGAGTTTTCTGGCCAGGATTCGGGGTTGTTAAGCTTGTTCTGTATCACCCAAAGCAACATTATAGGAAGCATAGGTAGGAGGTATTGCCTTTAGTCTAATTAGTACTAGTGTCTGCAAGTCGTGTTCCTCTCGTAGCCAGTTTTTAAAGTCAGATAATGACAGTTGTGGGTCGGTGCGGGAGACAAAGAAAGCCTTTTTTCTTAAGACTTTAGTATTATTAGGCAGAATTCCCTGTATTGTAGTCGAATTATTCTTCCCAACGGTAGGAAGCCTCAAATTGGTAGGTCTCTTATTACGGTTCGCTGGTCGAGTATAGGTGTCACCAGTAGGAGCCGGGTTATCTTTTCTATGAATTTGTTAATTATTATTTTTTGTTATTACGTCCTTGTAAGTGAGCATTGGTGAAGTGTTCTGGCAATCTTCTTTCGATGTGACCCTTATAAGTTTATCGACACTATCTGTTAAGATGCTTATCTGGCCGGTAAAGATGGAGTTTTTATAATAATGACAATAACTGAATTGAATTAAATTGAATTTTGTTTTTGAATGCTGGACCACAACGTGACATAGCCACTTTTTACAGTAATACAGGATTATATAATATATAATGTTTTATATTGTTACCTACAGTTAAATACAATAAATTCCCTAACCACTTAAAATTTATAATATATAATTAAAACTTAATGAAGTTAAAATTTAAAAACACAAATCGAATTTAAAAAGTTTAAATTTAAAAACTCAGTTAAAATTTAAAAGATAATTATGCTTAAAAATCAAAACACACAATTATAATTCGAATTTAAATATCTATAGCAAATCGCCTATGTTACAGTTCTTCACAATGTTTAAAAAGTTAGTTTTGAGGCGAATTTGGCTCTGCTCAAATAAGTCGAATTCTTTTAAAGCGTAGCAATTGATATTAATCTTGTTTTGAATTCTACTAATGGGATTTAGCAGTGTTTTATTAGGATTATATATGTAAAATGTTTTGTCACACCGAAGGTTTTTTTGTGGAATTTGAAACCGCACCTCGTTCAACAGGACTTTCAGTCTATTTTAAATGTTAAGAGCTTGTTCAAGAAACTTACATCCATATAGGTAATTCTGGTTTTAATAGCTAATAGATTTCGGTTGTTGAGAATTTTTGTTTAGTCATAGTAACCACTCTTTAGGAATTTTTCATATAACAACTGTATAAATTTACGCTGGATGCGTTCTACAACAAGTATCAGGTAATTACTGCATCCTGACCCTATTTGACAGGCGAATTCAATTTTTGATCTTATTATTTATAAATATAACAAATTAAAGACTTGCGGATTTTAATTTTCTAGCTATTATTAGTATAGCGTAGGGACTTTTGAGACACTTGTCTTTAATGTTAGATACTTGAAGTTTGAAATGGAGTTAATGATCCATAATGATACCCAGATCAGAAGTAAAACTTTACCTGGGAATGGAGACCCCGTTTGTACAGTAATTGTACTTAATCCAATTATTTTTTCGGGTAAACGAGACCACTTTACTCTTGCGGCGTTCAATGGTAATCCATTGCTTTCGCTCCAGACATCTATTTTTTTAAGATCTTGGTTTAGAAGCTCGCAATCACTAGCAGATTTTATGATGCGAAACAACTTATTATCATCAGCAAAAGTGGCTAATACTGATTTATTTTGTTTACGGGCTGGAAGATCGTTAATAAAAATTGTGAAAAGTAACGGACCAAGAGCAGAGCCTTGCGGGACTCCTCTGTTTGTTTCGTACTGAACATTTGTTATTTTGGAGTTTATTTTTATCACACATCGTCTATCTTGCAAGTATGATTTTAATAACCTGAGCAAAGGCCCACCGAGACCGTAGTGTTCTAGCTTCGATAGATGATTCATGAGATCAAACGCCTTTAAATAGTCCAAAAATACGCAGTCTGCTTGTCTCTTATCTGCCACGATGGAAGCGGAATGGTTCAAAAATGTAAGTTCGTAACAATGGATCTTGCTTTGCAAATTCCATGTTGGCTCTCAACCAAGAACTGTCTGAACCAGTTATAGTGCGTCATTTAAGACCATTTCAAAGACTTTGGAGGAAATTGGGATGAGAGATATAGGTCTTTAATTCCCTAAATCGCCTTGGTATTCTCCTTTGTGTACAGGAATCACAATGGATGTTTTCCACTTCCTTGAATATTCACCCAACTTCAAAGATAGGTTAAAGATTTTGCTAAGAACCAGGCGAAGATCTCGTTACACCCTTTTATTATATGTGATGGGAAAAAGTCTATACCGGTCGAATTTTAAGGTTGAAGTCTTTTAATAGCTGCGTTTACGGCTACTTCCGGGATTGTAAGCGTGCAAAAGCTGTTCGTGTTCATAGATGGGCACTATCATATCATTTGATAGTTTTACCACTTGATACGATAGAAAACTAAATCTGCCCCAATCAAAGAATCAATTTTGATAGTTATTTTCGAGAAAAATTTGAATTATAATGATCGATTGAGTTTGATAGCTTAGAAAGTGAACTCGAAGTTGATATGATCAGAAGAAAATAGGGGAAGTACGTATTCGTACCTTTAGCTAGTGCAAGTCGTCCTTCTCTCCCAGAAACAAGCTATCGCTTTAAATTGGCCAATCAGAGATAGGCAGAGAACCGATAGAAATTTTTGAAGGTGCGCCACCATACCGTGAGAAACCGAACTACAGAGTATAGACGACGATTTCCGTCCTTCTTTCGCCCGGGTAGATTGACATTGAAAGTTATCGTTCAATTAAGAGTTAAAAACGGATAGTTCTGTCCAGTGTAATTTAGTATATCGTGAAACTAGTGACAAGAAAAACCAGACAAGTTTTAAAGGCAAAACTAAAGGTATTCAAGTAGATTTTTCGCCAAATTCGAGTGACTCGTTAAGCCTCGGCCATAGTAAACTCAAGAAGGTACCATAACAAAATCAGCATTCAGCTGGATAGCAGACGAACCTTCGAAGAAAATAGTTTCTTGTATTCATCCGCGGTTTCCCGCCAAAAAAAGCGGATATTCAGTGGCGCGAAAAAACCGATAAAGTGACGTCTCGCGAAATAGCTAAGAATACGTACTTCCCCTATTTTATTCTGATATGATTCATTGATTCGTTGAAATCTTCTAGAGAAAAATATCGATTCTCAACGTGATCTGGCTACTAACCCCATCTTTTAGAAATCATAAAAAATTATAGGCATTATTCCTTGAAAAATATATTGATTTTTTGAGTGATTTTATTTGGCGACATCTGTTTTCTGATTTCATTTTAAAAAAATTATGAGGTAATCTTTGATAGGCAATTTTGATAGTTATGAAAATTTCTGGAAAGATAAGTCGTTTTTTGAATGATATCGAAGTTTTTAATATATTTGAACGTTAGGAAGTGTAGGTTTATTCTATAAGAAGATTCTGTACTTGGTGGTCGTTATAACTCTCACAAACAAATAAATAAAAATAAAATAAACGATGGTTCAACAGTTCAAACTGTGAAGACGGAGCTTCTTGTATATAGAAGCTCCGTGCTGTCACTGATGTGAACGACTACTCGAGGAGGAAGAACGATTCCACGAAATCATCCGAACGTAGAAGTAGATAAATTAAAGTGTAGATTTTCAGATTTTTATTACCCACAGTTTTTAGTTGCAATTTTTGCCTTTAATTATTATTAGTTAACCGTTTATAGTAGATGGTTTAGATTAAATCAAAGGCGAATAATTTGAAAAAGTTTGGATAGTAGCTTTTGAACTATAGACAGTTAAAAGTCAAACTTGAGAAATGAGATTATGGAAATTATATGAATATATGAGAATATTAAAAAATTCTACAAAATCAGGAAATATCTGGAATCGATTAAACAGAGTAAAATTAGGTAGAGACCAAATCAGTTTGATCGAAAACAATCAAATTCAAAGTCCGGAAATTAAATAATCGATAAATTTAGTCGTTCCTAAAGATTTCAATTGGATTTGATAGGCAAAAAAAATCTATCTAACAAAGAGAGCCAATCTAACATATTGTAGGAAGATTTGATAGTTTCACCATCTATGATTTGTTGATAGGGAAAAAAATCTATCTAAGAAATAATGCCAGTCTAAAATATAGCTAGAAGAATTGATAGTTTCGCCAAATATGATAGTTTGAGAGGAAAAATATCTATCTAACCAGCAGTGTCAGTCTAAAATATAGTCAGAAGAGTTGATAGTTTCGCTATCTATGATAGTTTGAGAGGAAAAATATCTATCTAACCAGCAATGTCAGTCTAAAATATAGTCAGAAGAGTTGATAGTTCCGCCATCTATGATAGTTTGAGAGGAAAAAAATCTATCTAAGAAGGAGTTCCACTCTAAAATATAGCCAGAAGAATTGATAGTTTCGCCATCTATGATAGTTTGATAGGAAAAAAATCTATCTAAGGAGGAGTGCCCAACTCTGTTCGTGTTTTGAAAAGGGAAATCCGTGAGAATGGTATTAATATTTCTGGTTTGTAGCGGTTCAGTAAATTTTTCTCTGAAAAGTACGGCAATTTCTTCGGTATTTGATATAAGCGTGTTGTTATGGTCCAGTAATATATCATTCATATTTGGTTTTAGCCTTGTTTGTGTATATTCCCAGAGTTTCGAGGGGTTTTTAGTAATATTTTCAACTACTGATTGTCCATATAATTTTCTATCCCTTGCAAGTAGTGTCTGGCATTTTTTGCGAAGTTCTTTAAATTAAGATACATCGACCGTGTTATTACGTTTCTTCATTTCCGATGATAATAGTGCTTACTCGTTAATGCTTTTTTAATTCGCATGAGAACCATATTGGAAATTTTGAAGATTTACGGGTATTTTTGTTTTTCATTTGAGGGATATGTAAGTCGGTAGAATTTTACTTTACCTACCTAACCCAACCAACACTTGATTCTGATTAATTAGACCACGGGGAGTTCGCAAAAAATAGTGAAAAAATTCTAAACCTGCCGCAACTTGGTCAAAAATGTTTTTGAAAATTTGAAAGTTGCATGTACTTACCGACATTAAGACCAAACTTTAGAATTCTCATACTAGGGAAGAAAACTATTTCAAGAAAGCTCCAATTTTAAAAATAAACAACGATATTTTGCTAAATTGCGTAGATTATTTCGGAAGTAAATGAAGATAAACCACAATATTTTGGAAAAGGCATAATATTATTTGGGAAGTAAATGAAGATAAACAATGATATTTTGAAAAAGGCTTAACATTATTTGGAAAGTAAATGAAGATAAACCACATTATTTTGGAAAAGGTGTAATATTATTTGGGAAGTAAATGAAGATAAACAATGATATTTTGAAAAAGGCTTAACATTATTTGGGAAGTAAATGAAGATAAAGCACATTATTTTGGAAAAGGCGTAATATTATTTGGGAAGTAAATGAAGATAAACAATTATATTTTGGAAAAGGCATAATATTATTTGGGAAGTAATCGCGTTGCAGCGATGCGAAGGTTGCTAAATGGAAAGGATGTATCTGATTTTAGCAGCGTTCCTGAACATATTGTGTGTGCATTTTTTGACGAATGCACATATGTAAAATGAATGCAAGTTGTAGCATTCTGCATATTGAATGGAACATCGGAATACAATTTTTGGCGAATCATTCGTTGGTAAGATTGTTCAAGGCAGGACGAACGTAAGGTTGCAGATCTTTTCATTAACATGAAAAAACTGGAAAATCAGGGTAGATTTTATTCATATGATATTCATTCAGGATTTATAAAATATTTGGATGGGGCTACTAGATATTTTGGTTCTCAGATTGAGTCATCTTAATTAATTTATTATTTACCGATTTTTACGAGATTTGGTGGAATTTCAGTAAATATATATGGTAGTAGGCAAGGGGACCTGACTTAACAAAACTCCCCATGAGAAAGGACGTGTGGCCACCTCCATGTGGTGTTTCTCGGGTAACGCTAAGTGCCACATTTTAAGCAAATTTTATACAATTTTCCAAATAAGTGAACGCCTTTCCAAAATATGTTGTTTATCATCCCAAATATTGTTACGCCTTTTCCAAAATATTGTGGATAATGTTACGCCTTTTCCAAAATATTGTTGTTTATCTTCATTTACTTCCCAAATAATATTACGCCTTTTCCAAAATATTGTGGTTTATCTTCATTTACTTCCCAAATAATGTTACACCTTTTTCCAAAATATTGTTGTTTATCTTCATTTGTTTCCCAAATAATGTTACGCCTTTTCCAAAATATTGTTGCTTATCCCAATTTACTTCCGAAATAATCTACGCAATTTAGCAAAATATCGCTGTTTATTTTTAAAATACAAGTACCCGACCCCCAAAGATACAAGTTCAGAAGTACCCGACCCCCAAAAATACAAGTTCAGAAGTACCCGACCCCCAAAGATACAAGTTCAGAAGCAGGGTGGGAAATAAGGATTTTTTTAAACTGGCCATTGGGCCAGCGACCCCTCTGGCCTGGAATAAATAAACTGGTCCATGACCACTGACCAGGGCGCGTCGTCTGCTAAATTGAAGAAGTGGATAATTAAAATATATTAGCTAATGTCTGGACTCTGGAAACCCTTGAATTTTCTTAGTGGTCCTGTGGACCACTGACCCCTCCGATTTAATTTTTAAACTGGTCATTTGCCCTGTGCCACCGCCTTATTTCCCACGCTGTTCAGAAGTACCCGACCCCCAAAGATACAAGTTCAGAAGTACCCAACCCCCAAAAATACAAGTTCAGAAGTACCCGACCCCCAAAGATACAAGTTCAGAAGTACCCGACCCCCAAAGATACAAGTTCGGAAGTACCCGACCCCCAAAGATACAAGTTCAGAAGTACCCGACCCCCAAAGATACAAGTTCGGAAGTACCCGACCCCAAAGATACAAGTTCGGAAGTACCCGACCCCCAAAGATACAAGTTCAGAAGTACCCGACCCCCAAAGATACAAGTTCAGAAGTACCCGACCCCCAAAGATACAAGTTCAGAAGTACCCGACCCCCAAAGATACAAGTTCAGAAGTATCCGACCCCAAAGATACAGGTTCAGAAAATTTTAATTAATATTAAATCTCTAACCGAGCCCAGTTACCCCTATGGGTGAGTTGTGGTAATGTGGAGTTTCTTTTAAGCTAAAAAATAACGATAACGAAAGCGAAAACTCCGGCCACAAGTACTACTACTACTACTACTACTACTATGGCTCGGGTCAAACTAAGAGCCTCATCGTATACTACGATGTGGCTAAAAAGGCACCACTATATTTTATGACAATTTTTATAATGTTTTATTTACAATTTGTATTATATTCCTTTATACAGAAAACAAAAAAAATCGGGAAAAAAACGAATTTTGTACCATGACTTTATACAGAAAGAAAAAAAAACAATACAAAAACAAAAAATAAATAAAACAAATTATAATTTTAATTGATAAAACAAAACAAAAAAATAAATGATTAAACAAAACAAAAAAATAAATTAACTTGGCTTGACGCTCGTCTTGGGGGAGACGAGCTTACGAGAAGCTTGTGCTTCTCGATAGCGTCCCAATCCGCGTAAAATGGGGACTGCCAGATTAACGGAAACATTAATGAAATTAATAAAGAAGTAATTTCTCTGAAAATTCCACGTGAAATATACCTTGGGGTCCGATGTGGGGCATTTTCCCGTATACCTCCACTCCTTTCCGCCTTTTTTCAACTATTTATAAGAGAGACGAAAACATTTTAACTGATGTAATTGGCACAATGCCAACGCTTCCGAGGGACAACCCTTTAAGCTAACTTACTTTGGCTTTTTTCCAAGAAAAAGTGGGATCTTGGGCCGCCTCTCTGGGCTCATTAATGCCCGCTCCTTGCGCCAAGTCAGGACCCTCCTCCTCCTCTTGGGTCTGGGGTGGAGGCTGGAGCCGGAGCTGGCGCCGGAACTGGGGCTCGAGCTTTGGACGGAGCTGGCGCTGGCTCTGGGGCTCGGGCTCTGGCTGGCTCTGGGGCTGGCGCTCGGTCTGGCGCTGGGGCTCGAGCTGTCCGATAAATTCTGAAAGGTTAAATACGAATATATACTTTTAACTTAAAGCAGTTTAGGAAATAGGAACATGCCCGCTACCCGCGAGTTCAAAAATATTACGAGCATTACCCTTTTGGTAATAGGCCTACCCCTTCCCGTGACGACTTACTCTAATCTCGTCCCTCCCTCAATTTGCCAACCTTTTTGAGTTAACTCGATGTTAAAACTCGCGAATTTTATCCTAAAAAGAGTACCGGCAAAAGCGGTTAATTTGTTCTGGTTTAGGAGATTACGTCTAATTTTAAGTAATTAAGTCCGTTTATAGAACACTAAATATCAGGGAAAATCAGTTGAAACACGTGGACGTTGGCCTACTACTACAAACTCAAAATCATCTTAAAGTGGATTATTTTTACTTACCATCGTATCTATGAATGGAAGAAGTTTGTTTTCTACCGCGGTTTCTTCGCAGGACGCCGTTTCTTCATAAGACGAAGGCGTAAGAATTTCTTCCTCGAAACTAGACATTGTGGCTCGAGGCGACAATCGCGGAGTATCTGAAATAAGATTCGAAAGCGGGAGCTTTTATATACTTGGCAAAATTTTTTTACCAAGCCATTCCATTTGGTATCGTTCCTCCCTCCCCCGAAACGATTCCTTCGGCCAATCGGAGCCTCCGAGATATCTAGGCCCATGCACGTAGCGAAGCGAGAATATTTTTTTGACTAATTTAGATCGCCGTGTTTTCCCGCTTGGTGGCGCTTTCAGCACCGTAAAATAAACAAGTTCAGCCTCATGATCCCGTCGACTGCTACAATATTAGGGCAAGGTATAGACGTAGAGCGGTGAAGCCGAGGTCGCGGATAGTTAAAAATTTTTTTGAAAATTTCCGAAGACCTTTATTAAACAATCATTCCAAAGAAGTAAAGGATAAAAATGTTAAGGTTAAAAAAATGAAAGGTTTTGAAGGGGTAAAAAATCCTCTAATGGTATATGAAAACTGTGAATTAGCAACTTCAAAAACAAATGTTATGAATTAAAAAACCCCTTTTTCACCCCCTGTAACTTTACACTTTATTTTCTCAACTAATCCTTATTAAAACCACCCCAAATCACCCTTAGGCACCCGCTGAATAGGATATATTTTGTCAACCAATAATCAATCCGGATATTTCTGGCGGGTGATTCGAAAAATTCTGTACTTTAGTCAGTCGAGAAAATTCGAGTTTATTCCCGAAAATCGAGCAAATTAATCAAAACAATCGATTTAGAACGATTAATTATCAAGGAAAATGGCTTATTCAACATCTTTTTTAATTATTTAACGCCAATTTAAAAATCTCGTACCCTTAGGCACCCAAAAAAGGCCATTATTACAATTTAAACGCTTAAATTTTAATTATCAATGTCTCCTAACACAATAGAGATTACAAATATAATTGTAATTAAACTAATTAATGAGGTAAACTTTCATTTCTACCCTTTGATAACCTCAAAACAACGAAAGCCCAATATGATAAATATTCATCTCTAACTGATACGATAAAGGCTCGACAGATGCCGGGAGTGCATGCACGAAAAATATCTTCAACTTAACTCCGCCCACAATTCTGTACTTTAGTCAGCTTAGGCCCCTAATGAAACGAATTATCCCGGCCTAATTGGTTTCATTATTTGAATATAAACGAGTGGTAAGTAGTAGGATTTTGAGAGTCCTGGATCAAAAAAGCGGTGAAATTGCTGTGGAACGGCGGTGAAAAACTTTTTAATGTTAAGATCCCATAGACATTTAACATGGTTGAGAGTTCTAGATCAAAAAGCGATGAAAACTCGGTATAGCAAGGGTGAGAGAACTAAACCAAAAAGCGGTGGTTATGGTGGTAGCTTATCTATTGTGAGATAAAGATATCAAAAATTATTGGTATATAAACCTTCACTATCGGAAAACTAACATATTCGAGTAAAAAGGAATCTGAATGATATGAGTAAATAATAGTTCTTTTTATTTAAATAGAATTAAGCTATACTAATTAAATGATATTTAATTTGAAATAGATAATATACACGAATATTTCTTATTGGTAAAATCTTAGTGTCTCTTTCCCCTATTCGGCAGAAAGTCTACTGTAGTTTTGTTTCCCCTCTCAGAAGAAAAAGTGATCGAGATTACACCGAAGTTAGATGTACGACTGGGGTTAAAAGATAGTTCGGTTATTCAACGAGCGCCTTGAAGAGAGCAGTATCAACGATTCAAAGGGCGCGAGGATTTCCAATATATGGTCGCGTATCTTTTAGATCAATGCGCTTTGTATACAATATTTTTCGAACACCAAGTATCTGAAAGTGCGAAAATCGCTCGTGTTACGAAGAAATGCGCGATATTTAAAGATAAACCTCCTGAACATCAAGATATCGAGTACCAGAAGCAAGTGGAAATTTTGAAACGATTAATATTTGATAGAAGTACCATTATTTTAAAGTATTTAGATGACGAACGGTTATTTACCCTATTGGGTCACGGTATAAATCAAACAAGAGTTAAAGCCCCGGAAACGGATTCACCAACGCCATTGTGTTTAGAAGAAAAAGCCGAATTTTACGAAAATGACTTTATAAAATATATACGGCAAGAAGTGAGTAAATTAGGGACTCTCGATAGTATCTACGAGGAATATTTATCCTTTTTATTTCCAGGTAGTGGTTTATGTAATCTTCTCTATAACGTAAGAAGCGTTTAAGGTTGCTCTCGGTGTAGTGGTTAGCGCGTTTGTTCGCCAATCATTAGGTCACGAGATCGAACCCCGCTTTAACCATCACATCGAGTTCAACCTTTTATTTCTAAATAAAATTGGATAACTTGTAAATCCTCATTTATTGTAGTTTTAGTGTGCTTTGGTGTATCAAATAATGGGCGTTTAAATTTAATGAAATTAAAGAAAGAGGCAAGCAACCATCATTTCATCCATTCTATAAAAGATAATTTTATTCAGCATTATTATAATGTTGATAACAAGTCATAGCTTTTTCATCATAAGTATTATTAGTATCAAGACTTCTAAAAATTTTTGAAACAACTGCATTATTTTGCCATGGACATTCTCTTTTTAATCCATGGTAATGAGGATATATTCGTCTACATGTATCATCATCCATTATTGTCATAAGAGGAGTTAAAAAACTATTTTCGCACCAACTATTTTGATCTCTTATAATTTCATCTTGAATATCTCGAATGTCGCAAACAGTATGGTATTTAATTTTTTGAATAATGTCCCATTTTTTGTCAAGGTCATGTTTATCACCATCAAAACAAGCGGAACATATTTTATGAAAGAATCTTAAATCGGGATCATTTTCATGAGAACGGGAACAGAGAGGATCTCCAAATGGGCAATCGAAATGCATTTGGCACAAGTAATAATGGTAGATAACGTGTGTTTTTTCAATCCACATCGGTATGTATTCATTTTCCGCCATCATGAAATTGAATTCTGGGTAAGACTTTGAAGATCCTTCTATGATGTTTGAATCAAAAAATCCGTCTAATATATCCAAAAGAGCTGCACCTTTTTGAGTGACTGGACAAAGAGAAGCTTCCCGAAGCTGAGGGTCCAACGTGCGTGCGATTGATGTTGGTAGTATTGGCGAGTGATGGAAGTTCCATCTCGAGGCCGTTCCCATATTAAATGATTCCCGAAACACTCCGACCATACTATCCTTACATAAATTAAAAAGTGTAGGAGGATTCATACCTTTAAGTTGGTTTGACTGTCGTCGAGGTATTATCTGTAATGCTGTGTAGAAAAATTGATGGTTCTATACTGAAAATGTTAGATATTTATACTAAAGTTCTGTAGCGTAGTTCACATACTAGGGGAAATCGACCCAAAACTTACAGTTGACATAGAACATGCGGTTTAATTTATTGCTATTTGCTCCAAACCCACATACTCAGGGAAATCAACTCGAAACTTAAAGTTGACATAGATCTAGTGGAGATTCGTAGCTTTTTATGTGTAAAACTCAAAACACTTGAGAAAATTGGTAAAATTTTATTTGGAGATTTATTAATTTAATAAGAACATGCAGTTTAATTTATTGCTATTTGCTCTAAACCCACATACTCAGGGAAATCAACTCGAAACTTAAAGTTGACATAGACCATGTAGTTTAATTTATCGGTATTTGCTTCAATCTGTTTGCTTGGGTGTTCATGAAAGGTATTTTATGAAAATAGGGTGAAATAACAAAAATATATATATATATATATATACAGGGTGTTTCTGGAAAGTCTGGCACAAATTAACAGGCATGTTCCTTGGGTCAATAGGAGTCCGAAAGGTCCTATGACGTTTTGGGGTAAAGCGCTCCGTTGCGACGTTATGAGCTCTCAAAAGTAGGCCGAAAAACAAGGAGATTTCGTAGAATTATAGCACTAGTATTGTGGTTTTGACCCAATTGTTTTCGATTATTGAGCATAAGGCAATGATCGAAATAAGTTCAAACCTAGTGGAAGACCGTGAACGTGTTAAACGGCCAAAAGCGTTAATCCCTTTGTTTTTATTAATGATTGTAATTAAAGGTAAGGAAAGTAGCTCAGATATCGGTTACTTGTTTCTTCACATGTACTGGTAACTGACCAGTCTTCTATTCTTTATTTCAATTAGACACATTACTTTTACAATAATTCGAATGAACCCCATTACGTTTACAAAAATTCGAATGAACCCCTTAAGTTTTACAATAATTCGAATGAAACCCTTATATTTTACAATAAATCGAAGCGAACCCATTAATTTTACAATAATTCGAAGCGAACCCATAACATTTACAATAATTCGAATTGAACCCATTACGTTTACAATAATTCGAATTGAACCCATTACGTTTACAATAATTCGAATGAACCCCATTACGTTTACAATAATTCGAATGAACCCCATTACGTTTACAATAATTCGAATGAACCCCATTACGTTTACAATAATTCGAATGAACCCCATTATATTTACAATAATTCGAATGAACCCCATTACATTTACAATAATTCGAATGAACCCCATTACATTTACAATAATTCGAACCGAACCCCATTACTTTTACAATAATTCGAATGAAACCCAATTACGTTGTTCTACAAAAATTGTTCAAAATGGGCACCATCAACGTTTAAACAAACTTGCGCGCTTCGTTTGAAAGATTCACGAACACGTTCGAAGATTTCTGGCGTGTTACGGATGCTATTACATCCATCAATTATCCTTTGTCGTAAGTCTTCGAAATCGCAAACTTCACTTCGGTATACCATGTCCCAAAGAAAAAAATCGCATGGGTTGAGATCGGGAGATCTTGCTGACCACGCAACAGTTCCGCCTCGACCTATCCACCTCCGGGGAAATGCGACATCAAGATATTTAAGCCGTTAACTTCTGACGTTGAAAACAACCCTAATGTTTAGACCAACACAGCATAATTTGTTTTTAACGGTAGAAGTTGTAGGTTTTTTACAGACGGCCTAAATGTGTGTGCCTTAACGTGCTTCATGGCGTACGTGCACATTTGGAAGCTTATCTGGAACTAATCATGGTCTACTTCACGAATTAATGCAGAGTACTCAGATATGCATCTTATTTATGGACTGGATCGGGGAAATGCGGTGGAAGCTCGGCGCTTGTACCAGGAGCACTTTCCTTAACGACAAGTTCTTAATCGACAAACATTTACGGCAGTTGACAGACGCTTGAGAGAAACCGGGAAACTTCAGCAGTCGGGACCTGAACCTCGTGCGGCGATTGTTCCCGAGGATGTAGAGGACACCGTTTTGACAATTTTCGAAGATGATCCAACAACCAGTACCAGGAACGTCGGGCGGCAATTGGGCGATAACCATGTACTCGTCTAGAAAATCCTTCGAGGACATCATTTCCACCCATACCATTTGCAAAAGGTACAAGCTTTAAACAAAGCTGATTATCCGAGACGGGTCGATTTCTGCCAGTGGATAGGTCGAGGCGGAACTGTTGCGTGTCCAGCAAGATCTCCCGATCTCAACCCATGCTATTTTTTCTTTCGGGCCATCTCAAGGACTTGGTATACCGAAGTGAAGTTCGCGATGTCGAACACTTACGACAAAGGATAATTGATGGATGTGATAGCATCCGTAACACGCCAGAAATCTTCGAACGTGTTCGTGAATCTTTCAAACGACGCGCGCAAGTTTGCTTAAACGTTGATAATGCCCATTTTCAACAATTTTTGTAGAACAATGTAATTGGGTTTCATTCGAATTATTGTAAAAGTAAAGGGGTTCGATTCGAATTATTGTAAAAGTAAAGGGGTTCGATTCGAATTATTGTAAAAGTAAAGGGGTTCGATTCGAATTATTGTAAAACTTAAGGGGTTCATTCGAATTATTGTAAAAGTAATGTGTCTAATTGAAGTAAAGAATAAAAGACTGGTCAGATACCAGTACATCTGAACAAACAAGTAACCGATTAAATTCTAAGTTTTATTAAAAGTGTGCTACTTCATGGAGAACTATATTTATTTTATTTAAAGTTTAAAATCAGGAGCTTTCGAGTCGTGACTCTTCCTCAGCTAGTCATAATACCTATTAAATTTAAATTTACGATTAAAAATTTCCTTTTTACATCGATTCATGATTTTTTTAAACAATGACTACCCCTTATCTGTTAAGTTTTTTAGATTTTTAAAACCACCCCATCCTCCTATAGATATTTGCCCTTTATCTAAGTTCAATCTCCCCCTATCTCTAATATAAACTGCTTCCTTGAACCCTCTTCTATACCAGTTTGTTTCTTGGCATATGATTTTCGTCGTATCCCAAGTAACCGATATCTGAGCTACTTTCCTTACCTTTAATTACAATCATTAATAAAAACAAAGGGATTAACGCTTTTGGCCGTTTAACACGTTCACGGTCTTCCACTAGGTTTGAACTTATTTCGATCATTGCCTTATGCTCAATAATCGAAAACAATTGGGTCAAAACCACAATACTAGTGCTATAATTCTACGAAATCTCCTTGTTTTTCGGCCTACTTTTGAGAGCTCATAACGTCGCAACGGAGCGCTTTACCCCAAAACGTCATAGGACCTATCGGACTCCTATTGATCCAAGGAACATGCCTGTTAATTTGTGCCAGACTTTCCAGAAACACCCTGTATATATAATTAAACTTGAATAATCAAAGAATACCGCGCTATTTTTATCAATTTCAATTAAATTAAGAGCGTACGTTATTTAGAAATGATTATTTTATTTACCAGTTTTACAAACAAAACACATTTGGTTAATATGTACATACAATATTTTAGTTTCATCAGTTCAGTTCGGAAGAGCCGAATCCTTTTTCGCCTCTACCGGTGTGTTTGGGAGTCTTATATGAAAATGAAATTATTATGTCGATACGATTTAATGGGATGTTTTACCTTGCTTTACACTCTTCTAGATCCGGGTATGCGATTTTCTCACAGATAAGTTGGGCAATTCTCATACATTTATTAACTTTAAATTCGCTTTGACCAAAATTGAAAACTATAACACCCACATTTCCACGGTAATCTTGATCAATTACACCTCCTACAATGAATTTTAGGAGCAAAATTGTAACGTTACCGTTCGTGGGTTTAAAGTATATTTTTCGTACCCCCAATATCTAAGATATTGTTCAACGCCATTCCCGATTTTGGTGCTGTAAAGTGTAAACCATAGTAAATCATGAAATAGACATAAATTTAAAAATGAAACATTCTACATACCTATTCTCCCGTAACAACCGTCTGGAACCTCGATTCGTAAATCCGTTTTGACTAACGTACGAGACATTGAAGATACAGTATAATCGTACGCACTGTAACAAGGTTGATTTTGAAAAAAGATAATTTTCTATTTTATTTATTTAATTACCTGTACAAGTCATATCCTGCCGATTTATCCGATGTTTTGGTAGGGGTAAACGCGTTCGATGATATTTTCACGTATTTCACCAGGCAGTTTCGCGGAGACGAAGTAGTCATGTTAGCTGTAGAACTAAACTTTTATTTTCTTTCTTTAACTTAATCAATCAAAGCCAGAGCGGGAATGGATAACAATAGTAGAGATTCGTAGCTTTTTATATGTAAAACTCAAAACACTTGAGAAAATTGGTAAAATTTTATTTGGAGATTTATTAGTTTAATAATGTTGAAAAGTGGTGAAATATGGAGGTTGTGGATTTTTGTTAAAAATTTTATTTGGAGATTTATTGATTTAATAAGAACATGTAGTTTAATTTATTGCTATTTGCTCCAAACCTACATACTCAGGGAAATCAAATCGAAACTTAAAGTCGACACACTCTAAAATACACTAAAATTACAATAAAACAAATAAAAAACTTAAATTACAACAAAATACACTAAAACTACAATAAAACACATTAAAAATCACTTTAACTGTAATAAAACACTCTAGAAAACTTAAATTACAACAAAGCACACTTTAATTCACTAAAATTACAATAAAACACACTTAAATTACAATAGAAAACTTAAATTACAACAAAACACACTATAATACACAGACACACACACACACACACACACACAGAAAGCTAGGTCAGGTCTCAAAAACTGGAATAAAATCACTAAAATAAACTGAAATTAATTTTATTTACTTTTTTTGGATGAAAAATTGTTTTTCTACGACTTTTTACCTCAAATAGAAGTAACTCTTATTTTATTAGGTTTTGAATCTATAGAACTTGACTGCCAACACCTTTGAAAGCTTGGAATCCTTATGTTGTTAGTATTGGATACACCTTAAACATAACTGCATAAGTTCGTAAGATGTGTTCCATAAGTTTGTCACTGGTTACTTCATGAAGTGGTGTAGGTGAAACGTCATATTCTCGTAAAGCGACGCCTGTTGAGCCATTGTCAAAGGCTTAATAAGGCTAAATAGGAAGTTGGACTGCAAAACCGAGTGTATTCAATTCTCGCGTCATTCTCGAACTAGCTCTCAGTAAGTCTCTAGCATTACGAAGTATAGGCAGTGTCATACTTATTGAAACATATCTGATAAACTTATGATAACTGTATATACAATACTGGCCGATTTATGACCAAAAAATGTTTCAATTTTCTATCTTTTATGGTGGTTTAAATATTTTTAGGATCGAGACGTGACAGTATTAGATCAAAAGATTTTATTAAGATGAATGAGTAAAGCTTTTTTAAGATGCCTTTTTAGGCCTAACCAATTCTTTATTCAAATTTTAGAAAAATAAAAGCAGTAATATTAATGCCTAACAGAAGCAGATAAAAATTTAGGGTGCGCTCGAAGTTGACTTCCCGTACAAAAATTTTAAGCTGTAATTCATCTGCATAAGCGCTTTTTTATCGCTACCACGCTGTAATAGGTATACATTAAGGCTACATTTCTGCAGCTCAAAAAACGGGAAAATTTCACAGCAATTCTAGAACTGTAAATTGACTGCCGTTTCTTCATTTTCTGTTTGTTAACTGTTAACTGTCTAGCCTGGCAGAAATATGCAGCGCAATTCTGCAAACGCTAAGCAAAAGTAGAAATACCAGCTGTTAGTTTAAAACTGTAATTTGACCGTTTTTATAGATATGATACAGGTCTGCAAAAGTGATGGAAAAGTAGAAATCCAGCTGCTAATTTAGAACTGTAATTCTACCACATTTATAGACATGTTACAGATCTGCAAAAGTGATGGAAAAGCAGAAATGCAGCTGCCAAATTAGAGGAAAGAGGTTTTTAGGGAAGCGCGGTTATGAGAACATCTATCATAGGATCCGCTCATACGAGAACCGCTCATATGAGAGTTTCTTCACAGAATAAAGGGATCATGTGTACTAATTACTAGAGAAATCGGTTGAAATGAGCTTACGTTATTCAAAACCGAAAGGTTTTTCCATCTGTGACCACCAAGATGGCGAAGGATTGGAATAATCATTGTTTATAAGAGTAACTTCCTTGCCTATTTCTGTCTCCTAAAGCGATTTTGGGCTCAGCGTTGATTATCAAGAAGTCAGTTTAAATCTATATAGGGTTAGTCCCCCTATTATCGGACACATTTTAAAAAATTATGGTTAAATGTAAGGAAATCACAGAAAACCTTTGAAAAGTTTATGAAATAAATATTTTGAACGTTTCTGCACCTAATGGTATAGAAATAATTCCAAAAGAACGATGTAATGTTGTCCCAATCATGGATTTTATTCGGCAAGTATCGTACCCTATTATCGGCTATTTGGATGTTGATTCGGACACCCATGTTCCATTTATCGGACGCCTATACATCCAACTCGGACACTGGGATCTCAGAATCGGACAGTGGGTCTTTGTAGCCCGGACACTGGGATCTCAGTATCGGACAGTGGGTCTTTGTAGCCCGGACACTGGGATCTCAGTATCGGACAGTGGGTCTTTGTAGCCCGGACACTGGGATCTCAGTATCGGACAGTGGGTCTTTGTAGCCCGGACACTGGGATCTCAGAATCGGACAGTGGGTCTTCGCTATCGGACACTGGGATCTCAGAATCGGACAGTGGGTCTTCGCTATCGGACACTGGGATCTCAGAATCGGACAGTGGGTCTTCGTTATCGGACATTTGGATCTCTGTATCGGACAATGGTTCCTCAATTGGAATACCAATTTTTTTTTAAATATAAAAGACAAGTGAAAATTGTTACTTCTCTGACACTTCTGGATCCATTCTGAACATCACTAACCGCTTTAAGAGTTAAATATTTACAATCCCTCTCTTATTTGTCTTTAAAACGTGTTTGAAAGCTGTCCGATAATAGGTTTTCTGCATTAGCTACGATTCGCGTTTTATTTTCATGTAAAGAAACCTAGAACTAACTGTTAAAGTAACAATTTATAGAAAAAGATTCGGGCTTTACAGCCATACACATAACTTATAGTTGGCTTCTATTTATATACCTCAAAACACGATTTAAAAATGGGGGAAGAATTTTTCCGGCCCCTCAATTAGTTTTAATTAATCAAAAAAATTGGATATCTGGTTCGTTCGCGCTTTCCTCCTCTGACATCGCGCCCCTTCTCTGTTTTTACATGCAACATACAGATTTCGACACCCTCTTTAAAACTAGGTAACTTACAGTGTTCCTTTTTTCCCCGGCAGTTTTATAAACAACTTTTTAAAAATGTGTCCGATAATAGGAGCGTCCGATAATAGGAGCGTCCGATAATAGGGGGACTAACCATAAACAGAACTAAATAATTGGGAGAGGCTACGCAAGACGACTTATTTAATACGCCTACTAGCTGTTACCCTCGACTTTGTTCGCGTAAATTTAATAGAGTTTCAAACAACGAAACTTGAATCGTAAACGCAATGCAAAAGAAATTGAACGGCGCTCAAAGATCAGATATTACGCTCACTCGGATTCCACGCTTCTGATTAGAAAACTTTAATTATGACCTATTCGTGATTACAGAATGCGGGCTTTCTTCGAAACTGGCCAATTGACAACGTGGCTACGCTCCCTCAAGAGAGACTACCACATCGTATTGGACCATTCAGAGGCTGAGAATGAAGTACATGTACTCAGGTTCAAGGACATTGCAGCCAAGTTGGCAATGTGGGCGGCAATGCTTGGAGTCGCTTCTTTCGTCTTCACCATGGAGATGCTGACAATTTTCATGTTTCGTTAAACACTGATGATGATGGGAACATTATAAGAATGTAACCAGGTAGTAAAGGGTTTTTAAGACAGCTGATCAAATCCAAAAAGATTTCTAAAACAGTTAGGTATTCGAAGTTTAGTCGCAAATATTTAGCTATAGCTAGCTATTGACGATTAAATCTAACACAGAGTTAATCTGCCTACGAGCGCCATGTTCCTTCCCTTTTTAGCTTATTTGTTTAAAAACTCCTGACAAACAAGAAGTATAGGTATCGCATCTTGCTAATGTTGGGTTTATTACTTTTAGCTATTCTTCAGGGCCGCTAGGGCTTGACGATACGACTTGACACACCCCCCTAATTTTAAGTGAAAAAATTCACGTCTTTTCGCTAGATTCCCCATAGAAAAAGCATGGGGTTGTTGGTGGCCCAATCTATCCTATTTCTTAAATCTACAGCGAAGTTACCATTCGTAACACTTTTAAATTAACAAGTCCCTATTCAAAGTGCGTCATTTCCAAGTTTATTCGCTGTACATGAAAGTTTAAAACGTAAGAAAGTTCAAATCTATTTGATGGCATTTTCAAGCTTGTTGAAAAAGAAGGTGGTCTAGCGTTTTCCTTAGTAACAGGTTATGTTGATTTAGTGTTATTTTATAAGAGAAGAGACTTTCAATACAGAACTATTACAATTATTACTAATACAACAAAGATATTTTTTCGAATTTCCGTTGAAAAAAAACGGGCCTAGCCCTCCTAGTGCTAACAAGTTAACTTGGTTAATTGCAGTTTTCAATACAAATGTCGTGAAATAGCAACGATTCCGTAAAGATATCCTGTATTGAGCATCGTAGAAAATTCGGAATTTGATAATATCAAAAAGTGTCACGCTTATGATGCTAATGATTGACGTTGCAAATCTCTGAACTTATAATGAATAACGTTTCAAAGTTTTCTTAATGATTTTGACATTATTTTAACAACAGCTCGTTTTCGTGTTGAGGTTCGTGAACTAAAAGCGATATTAATTACAAAATTTCTCTGTTGCTTAAATAAAGTATAGTTATCGTTATAGTTGTGTGTAAAAAAGTAAGCTTTAGTAACTTTCTGTAGATATAGTGCTAGAGATAAAAATTGTTTTCGCGAATATTTATACCTTACGGTGGGAATACAGTCTCAGATTTTTGTGGTCTCCTAAATTCGAGTTCAACATTATACTACCTAAAAATATATATAGACCATCAAGGTCATAATACACAAAGCTGACCCCATTGAATTATGGTGCGATATTGTGGTTCGCAAGTTAAAAATTTAGAATTAATAGCGCAGATATAAGGAAAATAATCACTTTCTTTTAATATCTGAATGCTTAAAGCGCGGGAAAACAACTACCCAATTATTGAGACTTAAAGAGGGAAAATGAATGATATGTAAAGACGAAAAAGCAAGGGGGCCGTTGCTTGCACATGGCTTTTATATTGTAATATTTATCATATTAACAATTTTTTTGTCTAAATTTGAATGTGAAATTAAAAACTCTCTGCTCTCACGAGCAAGGTCGAAAAAAGTGTTTAAGCTCATGTTAAAGAATTTTGGGCAAATGAAATTATGTTGAAGAAACGAAGATGTGCAGTTTTTTCAATTATTTCCTTTTTCATGATCATATCTCTAAACTAAAAATTTTCAATATCTGGACTTCAGTCACTGCATTTGGTTCTCTTATATTATACTTTTTCCTTTTTTATTAACTAAGATATTTTTTATGATACTACGATAAGTACTTTTAAAAATTGTTGAATTTTATAATGATGACTTTAAAAATGTAAATTTTAAAATCGGGTCCTTCAGCAAATCGGCTTTGCATACTCACACTTTGTAGAAGCTATTTGAACATTTTTTCTGTTTGATAAAAATGTATTGTGAAAAAAAAACGTTTAATCGCCAGTGTTAAACGTTGAAACTAGATTAGACTCAGAGAGACCATGACATTATTTGTGGTCTCTGATGACATAAAGTATCCTAGTGACTTACACTATTAACTGTATTATACAATTTCCATTTGTACTACGAATCCTACGAAGTATTTTTGACGCGATATTATAAAAATGCGTGACGACGCAGCGTCTAGAAAGCACTGGTACATTATTAAATAAAGTAGATGTTTTAAAGTGGAACACTCACGTTAAATCAGTATTAAGAAATTCTGATATTTATATAACACAATTGTAACCGTAAACCACTTCTTGTTGCGCATCGTATATTTTTATTACTACAGGGATAGATTTAATTTTAGAAGTAGGAATGGAGAACGGTTAGTCCGACTCGTAGCCCAGTGTAGAGCCCCACCCTCCAACACGTTACGAAAAGTTTAAATTATCTTATTGGCAGCTCACTTAAACAGCGTTTTGATGACGGTACTGACGGTGACGGCGAAAAAGACGTAATTACTTTTTACTTCTGCCGCTATGACCCGCCTCTTCTTTCATACTCCTCCGTCCCGTTGAAGAGGTCCAGGAATTTGACGCGCGTCCACACTACTCTGTTCTCCATTCCTACTTCTAAAATTAAATCTATCCCTGTTACTATCTGTAACGTTATGACTGAATGGCTTAGTGAAATTCTCATTAAATTATACCCGATCATCAAATAGAGTGTTAAATGTCAGTGCTATGACACTGCGTTCAAAATCAGAGGGAGTGAGTGAGTGACGTATTTGGTTTCACGGGTAACACTGGGTTACTCAAAATAAGTGTTCGTTTGACCTGTTTCACAGTGCATGGTGAAGTTAAAATGATGTCACCCCCGTGATTTTACGCCTTCAAAGGATGGGCATTGAATTAGAGAATATCTATAAAAATAAACGAAGGGAATATAACCAAAGCAATGAAGTTGACTAAAAATTAACAATGGTATGTGCCAGAACAAGTATAAACGTAATAATATAGTAGAGGTCGATGCCAGAAACTAAAGTATATCTAAAACTATAGCAAAAGATAAGTGAGTATCATTAAGGGGATTGGAAACCCCCTCATAATATTGGAAATACAAATATTTTCGCTAACTCGCCGTGGCCCTCTATTTCGCCGGAGAATTTGTTTACGAGTTATTAAAAATCATGTAAGATATTGTTGATGTAATCTAATAACTAAATGGAAAATAACCAAATAATTACTAAATGTCTCTAAATGTAATTGTGGAAAATAAACACTATCCAAAATATGTATCGGCCTAAAATTAATAATTGAAACTTATATTTTATTTGCTAAAATTTCACCAACTAATAGGAACCCACTTTTTTGCTACTGAGCGTTTTAGACTTAAAACCATACAAGGCGTATATAATCTTAACTTTTTTATATAATTTTTTATTTTATAAACAAATCAGTCATTAAATAGATGGTTTTAATCGTAGCCTACGATAATCGAAGTCCGCGCACTGTCTTCTTGCTATGAACGGTATTTAAAGGACGCACCGGCTTATTTTTTGCGCTAGATTCTCGAAAGATGGCGCTTTTAGAAGGTAAATGTCTGTATTTTTGGAGCGCGAAGATTTAAGGGATCATGCATAAAATTGTTTGGACTAAAATAGTTATTTAAGTACTGGAAACGCATACAGTGTGGAAGAGATCAGAGCAACACCTACCTTTGTGGAAAACCCCAAAACCCCTGACGGACTATTTCACTGCAGTACATTTTCAAGCTCGTATACAGGGTGTGACATGTGTCATTGTATGCAAATGAGAACGTGTAACAAGTATCATAGTGAATATCGTTTAATGATACGCACTTTGAAACGTTAAAGACCTACGATTAAGCTTAGGAACTAAGGCATCACACTAAAAATTATAGGGCTGTTTGGTAAACCCATCAACGTAAATGTTCGATGTGCCTACCGTCGTGGTGTAGGCACTCTTCAAGACGATTGTCCATGCCTTGGATTACGTTTTCTAGCATTTGAGGAGTGATTCGTTCAATTGCGCTTCGAATTCTGGCCTTCAAGTCGTCTACATTTAAAGGTTCTGTTGCAAACACCTTCCCCTTAACATATCCCCATATGAAGAAATCAAGTGGGGTTAGGTCAGGGGATCTTGCTGGCCACGGAATTGGTCCACCTCTACCGATCCAACGGTTTGGAAAGTGCTCAGTTAGCCATTGGCGAACATTGACCGCCCAATGTGGTGGCGCACCATCCTGCTGGAACCACAGGTCCCGCATCACTGCTAATGGTAATGCGTCTATCGCATCACTAAACTCGTGGCGCAGGAAGTGCAAATACCTGTCACCAGTAATGTTGTCCTCGAAGAAGAAAGGTCCGATGATTCTGTTCCCCAGAATGCCACACCAAACATTTATCTTCCATCGAATTTGATGGTAATGTTGCCGTAACCAGTATGGATTTCGTTGGGTCCAGTAATGTAAGTTATGTCGGTTTACCGTACCATCCCTGTGAAATGTCGCCTCATCAGAAAAAAGAACCTTTATTAAGAACAATGGATCGGCTTCAATTAGCTCGCGCATGGTAAGACAGAAGTCTTGACGTCTTAGGTAGTCATCGTCCGTTAAGGCTTGATGGAGGTGGATATGATAGGGCCGGTAATGATGCCGATGTAAAATGGCAAGAACGGTTGAATGGCTTAGACCAACCTCTTCTCCGACCGCATTGGCTTCAAAACGTGCTATGTCGACTTCTCTATCATGATTACCAATTATACGGTCTCTTCTACGTTGACGGTCTTGCACGACGAAACTCCCGAAATCTCGTAGGTTGTCTCTAATGTTCGTGAAGGTTCTTCGAACCGGCCTTCGTCGGTGTGGGAAGCGTTCGGCATTAAGCAATGCCGCTTGTTGAACGTTACCGCGACATTCACCCAAAATAAACGTAATGTCCAATTTTTCTCGGTTGGAGTAGGCTGCCATTCGTCTACGACACAGGACTTACAACGTTTATACGAACTAAGCTGCTAGTAACGACGCGTACGTTTGATTGAATAATGTGCCGAATTCTCAGTGCCGCAGAAAATTCTGACCTTCGTAACCTCGTATGGATTCCTTATCTAAGTAGGCCAAAGCCACGAGTTTAGTGATGCGATAGACGCATTACCATTAGCAGTGATGCGGGACCTGTGGTTCAAGCAGGATGGTGCGCCACCACATTGGGCGGTCAATGTTCGCCAATGGCTAACTGAGCACTTTCCAAACCGTTGGATCGGTAGAGGTGGACCAATTCCGTGGCCAGCAAGATCCCCTCAGCACGTTCTCATTTGCATACAATGACACATGTCACACCCTGTATACGAGCTCGAAAATGTACTGCAGTGAAGTAGTCCGTCAGGGGTTTTGGGGGTTTTCCACAAAGGTAGGTGTTGCTCTGATCTCTTCCACACTGTATATTACTTAATCTTTATTATAATAATTATTAAAAAGGGAAAATTTATAATAATTATTAAAAACAAAATGCATAATAGAAAGATAAAGTCATATTATTATTTTTAGAGAGATAAAAATCATATTATATTATTATTATTATTAGAAAGATCAAAATCATATTATTATTATTCGAAAGATAAAAATCAACTTATTATCATTGGAAATTTAAAATAAATAAGTTCTATGTTAGAAATACAATAATTATAATTATGCGCGAAACGAGCCTTTTGCCCTTTTCCCCAGCACTGTACGAAACATGATTTGGATTGCGACGCGTGTTGCAATCACCCGCCAATTAAATTGTAAACCGTAATCTGAAGGGCGCACCAAGCGCCGAAAAAAATGCCAAAAATAAATCCTCGAAAGCTAGTATCCGCGGGCCTTGATTAACGTAGGCTCGTTTCAAATCTAGGGTACGACCATATAAACAAGTCTCTATTTTGCGAAACTGTATTTTTGACAACTAATATAGTTCGTGATTATTTAAAATCCAATCGTTCAGTTTCACCATCATTCGTTTTGATAACCAAGTACTCTGTCAATGGTTCTTCTAATCGTTATTGAACTAATTACTAAGTTCTACACCCTGGCAAGTTGCAAATATTGCTCAGCAGACGGCAACATCAGATGGTCAATTAAAAATATTTTCAATCAATACTCGCGTAGCCAGTTCCAGATTTATAGCGAAGACTTTCAGTAAAATAGTCGCTCTAGGTATCATGTGTATTTAAACTTTCGCCCAAGCTAAGAAAATTATTAAACTCATTTAATTAAAAAAATCATGCTCATAAAAGCCCCACTGAGCTTTTTAATAAATTATTAAACCCTATATTTCTTAAAAGCGGATTCTCCTCATAGGCCTAGAGTTCTATAGGCCCGTGGGGCCCGAGCCCCCCCAAAAATTTTAGAAATGGCCACGGGCCCCTCCAAAAATTTGTCATCGATAATACCGAAATCATGAAGATAGTGACCTCATAAAAATAATTTTTCCGTTTAAATGACTGCAAAAAACCATTAAAACCACTACAGAGCAGTGTTTTCCGAACAGAATAGTTTTATTTTGTTCTGTAAAATGTAAACAGGACGACCCAAGGGCTGGCCATAATAGGAGCCACATCGATATCTACTTAATTATTCTTACTTCACTAAATTCACTTTTGTTATAATTGAAATAGTGCGACATAAACAGAGAATTTGAAATTTACTTCTGTTATATTTGTAATAGTGCGAGATAAACAGAAAACTTGAAATTTACTTATTCTACAGGGCCGGTAGGCCCTTGTAGATATGACTTGATACCCGTTTGTAATGCTAAACGAAAAAATCACCTTTTTAGGGTTAGCGTCCCATAGAAAAAGCATTACATTTTACCCGGTTTTTTAGGGAAATTGTCATGGGCGATACGGAAAAACTACAGCAAAGTTAGTTTTCGGAATACTTTCAAATTTACAAGCATTTACTAGAGTGGTATATAGACCGAGTGGGGAAATGTGAAGCCCCGCCCATTGACATGCGCGGTAACCACTGGATGTTTTACTTCCAACAATAAGAGGTAGATGGCGGGAAAATTTGGTCTTTGGCGCGAAATTTAAAATGCTTCGTTTTTAGAACATTGGTGTTACTAAAGACATTGTTGGTTGAAATTGTAATAAACAAGACGGCCCAAGGGCTCGTAATAGTAGCCATATCGTACGGGTGAATAGCCCCTCTATACCCTACCCTAATGAGTGGATAACCCCTCTATACCTTACCCTAATGAGTGAATAGCGCTATCTTTTTCAGTGCTTAAATGATTTACCGTGCATAAAATCAGAGTGAATAGCCCCTCGATTCCCTACTCTAAACAGTGATTAAATTATGACCGTATAAATTTACTTATGCTGTAATTCTAATGTTCCGGCGAATCGAAGAACAGATAGTTTTTAGTGATAATCCCCTCGATGAGTTTACAACATAGACTTATGCCGATGCACACTTATCGCATCTTATAAATTTCTAACAAGGACTTATGCCCAGAAACTTTTGAAAGAGAAAGTTTAGTTATAGTGATTACGCATTTTAGTGATTATCCCCTCGAATTACCTTTAGCAATGCTAAAATGATCAAACGCATAACGCTCATTTAACACTATGTTAGCTCTATCTAAACCCACATTTGAATTAACCGCCAAAACGTTCCAGTCAAACATAACATAGATGACGATAGCTACCGAACGAGAACGAAACACATGAGAAGCGCGGTAGGAAATGGGGAAAATCGTTATCTATTTAATTAGCACATACATTAAAAGAAAATAAATATAAAAACCCCAAACCGACAAATTCATAAGTATCCGACCCCACAGATAAAAATTCAAAAGTATTCGACCCCACAGATTAAGAGGTACCCCACCCCACATCACCCCGACATTTTAGAGATAAAAATAAATAATAAAAAACTCGGAGTTTCTATCAAGTCTCTATGGTTCAGTTGGTAGAATATCTGCCTGTTGCGCCAGCGTCCCGGGTTCGATTCCCGGGTCTGACCTGAAAAAATTTTAATTAAAATTAAATCTCTAACCGAGCCCAGTTACCCCAATGGGTGGGTTGTGGTAATATAAAGTTCCTTTTAAGCTAAAATCTGACGATAACGAAAGCGAAAACTCCGGCCACAAGTACTACTACTACTACGGCTCGGGTCAAACTAAGAGCCTATCGTATACTACGATATGGCTAAAAACGGAAAATTGGTCTTATTTTATAGATTGTGAAAAATATTCCCTCCATTTTTTAAAGACAAATTACACATTGTTTATTACTACTAAAGAATAAAGTTGAATATATTCAAGTTCATGAGTTTTTCTTTATTCAATTTAAAGCCAAGGGAGTAGGTTGTATTTAAATTTTCAATTTAAAATTTACTATGACTTGTAAATGCGCATTCCCGCCTTGCACAAACACAGAAAAGGATGTTTATTTATTTTATTTTCCAAATAATCCTGACGTTAGACAACAATGGTTTAAATTTATCGGTAGAAATAGCAATGATGCCTTAAGTGGAAAATATCGGCACTTGCGTCTTTGTAAGGTAATGTCTTGTTTTATTAATGAATGAATAATAGTTATCTAATAACCACTTTGTTTGAAGGATCATTTTTCTCCGAATTGCTTTGGCACAAATGGTAGAAAACTCCCAAATGCAGTTCCTACAATTGGAGCACCAAACCCAATTCAAATAGAAGTATCCATGTCTGAGAGCAATAAAAGAAAAAACACCGGAAATGATATGGTAAGTTTAGATTTAATAACATCGCGATATTGTTTGCTATCAGGGATGTTTTAGTTATTTATTGCAATTAAACCCAGGACGAGATGGAAAGACTTTGTAAAGTGCGGCGTTTGGAATCAATTGATGTGGCCAAAAATGTAAATAATCACGATTATGAAACAGATTGAATGTATGTTAAACCTTTTTAGTGTTGATCTAAACTTTGCATTAATATGTTAAAGGCGTCTGTTGACAATCCACGAAAGTGCCACATCGAAACACAAACAGAAACGTTTCCTGATGAGTCAAAGAATGCCTCTGAAAACCTGAAAATAATTATGCAAAATTTGAAGACGTCAATAGCGGCATTGTCAAAGAAGAATACAGACCTTGAAAAACAGCACGCTTAACTGTTTTCGGAACACGAAAGATCGAGGTACCAATTAGAGAAAGTAATGACGGCCTTTGGCAAACTCTTCACTGCGGATCAAATAAATCACGTTGTAGAACAGCGCAAACGATGCAAACAGTGGTCTCCTCAAGCCATACAATCGTCGTTACAACTTCTATACAATATTGGTACAAAAGGGTACAATTTTTTACGTGAGCAAGGTCATCCACTTCCAACAACAAGGTGCCTAAATCAACATCTAGAGACGCTTCAATTTCCACCAGGTATTCAAAGTGCCACGCTGCGCCTGCTGCAAAAACAATCACCCAAAATGACAAAGATAGAAGAAAGTGTTATACTCTTGGTTGACGAAATGCAAATTAAGCGGTCATACGAATATGATGCTGGATTAAAAACTGTATTGGGACATTCAACATTGTCCAGCCATGCAGTCGCTACCCAGGGATTAGTGGTAATGGTTCGTTCTGCTTGCTCCAAATGGAAATACATTCTTGGTTGGCATTTGGTTGGCAACAGTATAGACAGCGGTGATCTGAAGAATTTCATGACGGACTGTATAAAATGCCTTCATGACATTGGATTTAACGTTGTGTCGATAGTAAGTGACATGGGCCCTAAAAATATGGCTATGTATCGTGACCTAGGAATTAAGGTGTCATGTTATGAAAAGAAATACCACTTTACACACCCGTGCAATCCAGAGAACAAGATCTTTGTAGTACCAGATCCACCTCATGTTTTGAAAAGTGTTCGAAATTCTATTCTGGTCAATGTCTTGGAGCTGCCAGAGCAATGTGTTGCGAAATATAATCTTCCTTGCAAAAATGTTGACATTAAGTACTTGAAGCACCTTATACACTTTCAGGCAACTTCAGAACTGAAACTAGCGCCTAAACTTACCCCAACACATGTTAATCCAACACATTATCAGAAGATGAGAGTGCCTCTTGCGCAACAACTATTAAGTGCCGATACAGCTGCTGCGGTGGAAACCGCTGTTCACATTGGACAAATTGAAAAGGAGGCCTTAACAACTGCTTGGTTTTGTCGGCTTATGTATAACTGGTTTCAAATTATGAATGGTCGTTGTAAAGGCAAATCCTTAAAAGCAAGCAACATTGAATATTTACGTGAAGTGGTAGGACTTTTTGAAGGAATGAAAATTGCTAAAGCATGGAAGTCAATTCAAACTGGTGTTATAATGGCATCACTGTCAATCATAGAACTGAATACCTACCTTTGTCAAAGGGGTTTCAAGTTTGTCATGGCTGGGCGCTTCAATCAAAATGCACTAGAAAGTTTATTCTCGTGTGTTCGCGCCAGGGGTAACAAATTTCCATCAGGAAGAGAATTTCGGCATCGTTTAAGGATTTTGCTTGTGAAGCAAGCCCAAAGGTTTATGCCTGATCTAAATGTTGAAAAGATCCTGAATGAATTGGTAATATTATTAGCATCATCAAAGCAAAGTGCTGCTATGGTGTTGCTTGTCTAACTCTATAGTTATAAACTTATTCTTTTTTCCTTTTTCAGAACCACATTGAGACGGAGGTGGAAGAAATAGCATATACTGCTCCAAGCACGTCTGTAAGTTTAACGTGCTCATATTGTAAAGAACATAATCATTATCTCTGTTACCTTTCTTTCTATTTAGCATGGCCTGTTAAACGAGCCACTACATTCTAGTGAACGTGAAAATCAGGTGCTACAAGATTCGCCAGGCTTGGAGATGACTCAAGTGACTGAACATGGTCAAATCATGGATATCATGCCCTTAAATCGAGACCAATCTGTTAAGTGATATATCCTATACTATTATAAAATGCTAACCTTCACATTTCCATAGATATGTTTAGAAAAACCGGCCTCTGACATTCTTCAAACTCTAGTGGAAGACATATTTGGTACAGAGGCCGTTTATAGCTTTATGGAAGAACAAAATAGTTCTGCCCACAAGCAAGCAAGGAGTTCTGATTCATGCTGTGATAATTTAGAAGACTTGGTTGAATTCCTTGGACTTGCAGGCATGGCACAAAAAGAACTGAAAATTAATAAAGTGGAGAGCATAGACCCAAAGGAAAAGGCAAAAGAGTTGACAATTTACCATATAGCAGGATATATTTGTTTTAAACTCCAGAAACAAATTTGCGAATCCTGTTATAAAGTAATTTCACATGAAAATAAAACGTACGAATTGCCTTCATCATCAGATCTTACACAGCACAAGGCTTTTGGTAACCTCAAACATCCTTCATCGAGACTATTAGACTTTGTTAGCCTGTCTGAACAATTCCTGGACACAGTTCTACAAAACATCACAAGCATGAAATCTCCACTTGAAGAATTAAGTTCTTTCATAACTAGAATGCTCCACAATCAATTGGAGGTTGAGCTAAGTGGTTGCAATGTCGAGCGAAAAATTGTAAACTTGTTTGTAAGGCTAAGAATGCACATTAGAAACAAATTCCTTACCTTTAAAATGAAAAAAGATGTTCTACATTACGCCAGATCATCAGCTCTGTAATATGCATATAATAAAAGTCATGTGCGTGACATGCCACTATTGCCAAAATTCTATAGTACAGTCTCAGATTATGCATAATGTTGAGCAGACTCCTAAGCAGACGATCTTAAAAAAGTATTTTAAATTTCGCGCCAAAGACCAAATTTTCCCGCCATCTACCTGTTATTGTTGGAAGTAAAACATCCAGTGGTTACCGCGCATGTCAATGGGCGGGGCTTCACATTTCCCCACTCGGTCTATAAACCACTCTACTAATTTCGACGTGTCTGTGTGTCTGTCTGTCTGTCTGTCCGTCTGTCCGTTGTTACACCCACGTGACCGCGTTCGCATATTGCAAATCGGAGCAAACGTGTATTCAATTTCCAGACCGCATTTACAGTCCCGGAAATTGTATTCCACTTAGAGGCTATTACTCCATTGCCTGTCTAACAACTCTGTTCATTTGTCCACCCCACATGGACACCAGTCTGAACTTACTAGCTTCTAAACACCACCATCTTCTAGTCTTTCGCCCATTCCACATGGACACCAGTCTGTATTTACTGGCTTCTAAACACCACCACCTTCTCGTCTTTGTCCATTCCACATGGACACCAGTCTGTACACCTGGCTTCCAACACCACCATCTTCTGGTCTTTGTCCATCCCACATGGACACCAGTCTGTACACCTGGGTTCTAACACCACCATCTTCTGGTCTTTGTTTTTCCCCATCCCACATGGACACCAGTCTGTACACCTGGCTTCTAACACCACCATCTTCTGCACTTTGTTTTTGTCCATCCCACATGGACACCAGTCTGTACACCTGGCTTCTAACACCACCATCTTCTGGTCTTTGTTTTTGTCCATCTAACATGGACACCAGTCTTTACACCTGGCTTCTAACACCACCATCATCCTTAAGGTTGAGACATACGCGGCGATCGGCTAGGGTTACGAGAAACGTCTAGCCTTCCAATGGAGGGGTCTTCCTCCTAGGTTCACGCAATTGCGATGTTCTTATCTACAGCTGCGATTCGAATCCTTTATATACTACCTATTTGAGTAAGGCGAAACAACAGTCATATCCTTCAATTCAAACGTCAATATTAGTCAAGTCTCTCAAGGTTGTTTAATTATTCTTTTTTAAAACGATGTAACGCTCAATAAGGCGAACAACTAACGAAGAAAATATTAAATATTAAATATTAATTATATTTATTTTAATATTTAAGATAATCTCTTTTCTCAATTCAAAATTAATACGGAAAGAGTTAAAAAGCAGCCTATTTTTTGTCCGTGTGTATCTGTCCGTTGTCAGACTAGTGCGCCGAGTTAGCAGTTCGCTTTGTTTTGATGTGTTAAGAAATGCTACAGAACCTTAATATTCACTTTTTCCATAATATAAAGTATTAATTACGATGCATTTAGTACTTTTGTAGCTTTAAAGCTCTGTTTCATTTTGATATTGCAAGGATGTTTTTTAATATTGTTATCTGAAATGGCTGTTTATATATTACTTAAGCTATACTACATCTGTATATAGAATAATCCTTGGTTTTATTATTTCAAGACGAAAGCTATGGCCTGGATTCCGTCGGGTAAATCAAGTTTGATCCGCAATAGGCTTAGTGAACCAAAGAGTAAATAATTGAGACCTGAGGTGGAGTAAACTTTGGGTTTTGATTATCGTGTCTGTAATGAAGGGACATTAACGGTTCAGAGTGAGCCGAAAGTTAAATACACGTTTAAGTAATCAGATTTAGATTTTATAATAGAAGAAAGCATCATGGTAGCAATTAGATCAGTGAAATGGCTAATCGTTATCGGATCATAGCTTTGAAGTTTTCATTCTTGTTTCAAAGTTAATATAGAACGAGTATTGATACCGTTAGTTATTTAAAACAGAATTGAATATTTGATTTGCGATAAATGATAAAATGAAGTTTCAAGTGTGTGAGAAATGACGTGACTGCCTCAGTGGAGGTGTTTCGCGTGACCATGGCTTCGATCCATTTATAGTGCGCATCGGAATAAGGATATATTTTCCCTCTATGGGTCCCGCAAAGTAGCATGGGTTCTGTCCCAAGGTTGCTGGGCTGGTTTCCAAGAAGCGAACTTCGTGGCTGGCATTGAAGCCTCTTGTTGACAAGATGGGAATTGTTGAGCTAATGTCTCGAGATCTCTCTCAATGTTGGGCCACCATATCTTTGAACGCGCCGTGGCCTTCATTTTGAATATCCCTTGATGGGAACTGTGAAGCTCCGTTAGCATTAGGTGACGGAGGCTTAGCGGTATGACAACTCTGTTAGCCGACAGAATGATGTTGTGGAAACTCGATAGATCGGTTCGTCGACGATGGTATGAGACCATGTCTTTCCCAAGATTTTGCGCGGTCAGAGGCCAACCGCTACGCATGTGCTGGCGTACCTGCAACAACTCAGGATCGGAAATTGTTTCTTGATCCAATGTCTGAGCCGTGAGCGGACCCGACGTGATTGAACGTATCGAGAAGACATATTCAGCCGGAACCGGTGTGTCGTTGGGCATGTGCGGTAACGGTGAGCGGCTGAGGGCGTTCGCCTTCTGGTGATCGATGCCTCGCTTGTGTCTGATCTCGTATGAGTAAGCAGCGAGAAGTAACGCCCAGCGTTGCAATCTGGCGGCAGCCAGAGGAAGAATTGGTTTATTCGCTGCGAACAACGAGACCAACGGCTGATGGTCCGTGATGAGTATAAATTTGATACCGTAGAAGTAATCCCTGAACTTAGTGACCCCGGAGATGATTGATAATGCCTCTCTGTCGAGCTGCGAATAATTTCGCTCTGCTTGTGTGAGGCTGCGAGAAGCAAATGAAATGGGGAACTCATGCCTGTTGATTTCATGCGAGATGACCGCACCTACCCCTACGGGCGAAGCATCACAGGCAAGAATAACTTCTCTATCGACATCATAGTGCGTCAGCATGTTGGAGATCCGTAAGATATCCTTGGCAGCCACGAAGGCCTCGTTCTGTTCGGGACCCCAATGCCATTTGGTCGTCTTCTGGAGCAGGGTATATAACGGGGCCAAACGGGTAGAGCTGTTTGGAAGGAATTTAGCGTAATAATTGAGTAGCCCTAGAAAAGAGCGGAGGGTTTCCAGGTTGTGAGGTGATGGAGAAAGTAGGATGCCGTCCCTTTTGGATGCTTGTGGCTGTAAGCCGTCCGCATTAAGCGTGTGTCCAAGGAAATCAACTTGCGTGACGAGAAAGGGGAATTTGCTTTTGTTGAGCTTGAGATTCGATGTTCGGAATATTTCGAGAGTATGATCCAATTCTTGCAAATTTATGTCAACCGATTTACCCCCGATCAAGACATCTTCTTGGAATGGTAAGACGTGTCTGAGTTTTCGGAGCAAGGTCTCCATGATTCGTTGAAAGATAGGAGATGGCGATGCTACCCCTTGAGTCAACCGCGTGAATTTGAATAATCCAATAGTGGTGTTGATGACGACATAAGCTTGCGAAACGTCATCAAGCTCGATTTGGTGATGTGCCTCCCGTAGATCTAGCTTTGAGAAAATCTTGCAGCCAGCTAGCTTTACAAAGAGATCTTCTGGTTTGGGTAGCGGATACTTGTCTACCTGGAGCTGTGGGTTGAGGGTGGATTTGAAATCCCCGCAAATCCTGATTGCGCCGCTAGTTTTCTGAACGGGTACGAAAGGTGACGCCCAGTCAGAACAATGCACCTCTTCGATTATCCCTTCAGGTTCTATGCGCCGGAGTTCCGCTGCGACTGCGTCTGCCCGGGCGAAGGGTATCGATCGAGCCTTGCAAAAGATTGGTATTGCATCTTGTTTCACATGTAGATGGGCTTTGAGATTCGTGAGTTTTCCTACGCCAGGGGAGAATACCTCTTTGTGAATCGCCAACCCGTTCGCAATATTTCGATTTATTTCTCGTAAGCAGGCTAATGCCACATGACCCACCTTTTTGCACATAGTGCAAGTGGAATTGACATGCCGGCATTCTGTCCGAACATGTCCCCTCGAGGCGCATAAAATGCAGGTATCTTCTAGGCGTTAGCGACCATTGATCACGCTGCCTCTAGGTTTGGGAACGGTTGTGCTGGAATTTATGTTGCTTTCTCAGGAGCTTCGTCCCTGATGGATGTTGGCTTCCCGTCCGCCCGATGATGGACGGCGTTGAATGATATTTGTATGGTGAATGTCAGATGAGTCTCCGGATCCATTGTTTTCCTGAATGATTTGAGTGTTTCTGGAGGCGTTCTCCAGAGCTATTATAATTCGAGTGGCGCTATCTAACGTAAGCTTCTTTTCTTCCTCCGCGAATAAGCGCTGTTGCATACTTTCGTGATTGATGCCACATACCAGGCGGTCGAGCAGCAAATCGTTTAGAACTGTGCCAAACTCACCGTGTTTACTGAAACGTCTGAGCTCTGAGATGTATTGAGTGACAGTTTCAATCGGTTTTCGAGAGCGGCTATTAAAATGGTAACGCTCTATAATGCGAGAGGGTTTTGGATCGTAGTGGTCAGCTAGTTGTTTGGTCAAATCGGCATACGTTTTGGTATTGATTGCCGCTGGGTGAAAGGATTCCATTAAAAAAATCATGAGTGTGGGCTGATATAGCTATCCGTAAAACCCCCGCTTTCTTTGGATCATCAACGATATCGTTAGCAATAAAGTAGGCTTCCAAACGTGGAAAATATTTCTTCCAATTATCTCTTGAATCATCGAACACTGGCAACGTTCCGAAAGTTCCCATGTTTGTCTGATGGTATGATTAATGATAGGACTTCTAAAAAAATCAAGAATTTGAGAAACTTGCTGTTTCCTTTTGCGATGGAGGTAAAGCCTTTTTTCTGAAAAGTGGATCGATTTGAGAAACTTGCTGTTTCCTTTGGGTCTCGTACATAATCCCCCTGGACATAATCCCCCCGGACAAAATCCCCCTATTTTGGATTTGCCAAGACTTTTTCCCCCCGATTTTAGACGTGTTTGTACAAAATCCCCCCAGAGAAAACGTCCAGGACAAAATCCCCCAAAAGGAAAACTGTTCAACAAAATCCTACCGAAAGGATCATTTTATTGAAAATCCCCCAGATAATAGGCATTTAGAAGTAAAGGTAAACGGAAGCCCAAATCCAAAGATTATCTTTAATAATAATGCAAAAGTATAATTCACAAGAGTGAAAGGTATTGCAAACAATGTTCCTAAACCAAAAGAGGTAAACTACTGATTTTGTTTTAACTTATTTCCAAAATTCCAATATTTTGGAAAAGGCGGCATTTTATGGTTAGTCAGCAATATTTTGGAAAAGGCGGAAATTTATGGTTAGTCAGCAATATTTTGGAAAAGGGGGAAATTTATGGTTAGTCAGCGATATATTGGAAAAGGCGGAAATTTGTGGTTAGTCAAAAATATTTTGGAAAAGGCGGCAATTTATGGTTAGTCGGCAATATTTTGGAAAAGGCGGAAATTTATGGTTATCAGCAGTATTTTGGAAAAGGCGGAAATTTATGGTTAGTCAGCGATATTTTGGAAAAGGCAGAAATTTATGGTTAGTCAGCAATATTTTGGAAAAGGCGGAAATTTATGGTTATCAGCAGTATTTTGGAAAAGGCGGAAATTTATGGTTAGTCAGCGATATTTTGGAAAAGGAGGAATTTTATGGTTAGTCAGCAATATTTTGGAAAAGGCGAAAATTTATGGTTAGTCGGCAATATTTTGGAAAAGGCGGAAATTTATGGTTAGTCAGCGATATTTTGGAAAAGGCTGAAATTTATAATTAGTCAGCGATATTTTGGAAAAGGCGGAAATTTATAATTAGTCAGCGATATTTTGGAAAAGACGGAAATTTATGGTTAGTCAGCGATATTTTGGAAAAGGCGGAAATTTATAGTTAGTCAGCGATATTTTGGAATAGGCGGAAATTTATGGTTAGTCAGCGATATTTTGGAAAAGGTGGAAATTTATGGTTAGTCAGCAATATTTTGGAAAAGGCGAAAATTTATGGTTATCAGCAGTATTTTGGAAAAGGCGGAAATTTATGGTTAGTCAGCGATATTTTGGAAAAGGAGGAAATTTATGGTTAGTCAGCGATATTTTGGAAAAGGCGGAAATTTATGGTTAGTCAGCGATATTTTGGAAAAGGCGGAAATTTATGGTTAGTCAGCGATATTTTGGAAAAGGCGGAAATTTATGGTTAGTCAGCAATATTTTGGAAAAGGCGAAAATTTATGGTTAGTCGGCAATTCATACTATTTTCTCCATCATTGGTTCCGCTTTTCCTCGTAGGGGGAATACTACTATTTTTACTACTATCCTACTAAAAAAAATTCCACTGTGGAAAACGACCTCTAAAATAGGAATGAACCCTGGAGGGTTCGTCTCCAAGGTGGGGATTTCGTTCCGTAAGCGGGGGATTTTGTCTCCAATTTGGGAGGGATTTTGTCTCCAGTTTTGGGGGATTTTGTCTGCAAATGGGGGGATTTTGTCTTATGCCCATTTGGACGGGGGAAAATTTTTGGGGGGATTATGTCCAGGGGGATTATGGGGGTCACCCGTTTCCTTTGTGTTGGATGTTAAGCCTTTGTTCTCAAACGTGGATCGACTCTTCTTGTAACTGCGGAACGACCTTCTTGTAATGGGTTTGATTCTCAGGAAGGGGATCCCATCTCCGTCGCCATTTGTAGTGTTTCAGTCTTGGTGGAATAATTAGGCGAGGTATACTAATCAATATCCAAGATTTATTGTACTATATGATTATGGTCATTCGTTACATGGAGTGGCAGGGATGCCGCTTGAGTGCGGGAAAAGAAGTGAGGAGTTTTCTCTCCTATATCCAAATGCTTAGAGAAAGGGGGTTATAAGTTCTGCTAGCTAATTGGACCAAGTCATCTTGCGACTTATTGCCACTTATCTAACGCCTTTACAATGCATAAAGGGGTGGTGGCTAGCCCCTATGCCACAGCTAACCGACAGCGCCCTATACTAACTATTACCGTTACAATCAATCGATATGTGGGGATGGGTCGCCATCTATGTTGTGTTTGGAATAGGCGGGAATTATGAATATAGCAATTGGGAATTATGAATATAGCTCCAGATGATATTAGAACCGACTACTATTATAGTTGAAAACCTTCGAGAAGCAATTTTAATTGGGATGCTAATGAATTAATGGATTTCGTGAGGGATCAAATTGAGAGCATAGAAATGGCAGCAATTCTCGGTGGAAAAATCATAAAACCAATTCTAAATTTGAGGAACAATTTAAACCTCGCAACAATTTCAATTCAAATTCTAATAGTAGAGATAGGGATAGGCACACGGCCACGGCAAGGGCCTTTGGAACCAAGGTCAACAAAACAAATCAAAATAAAGGGTTCTGCATTTTTTGCAAAAGCGAAGATCATAGGTCCCTAGACTGCGAAATTCATACCCTAGCGAGTAAGATACAAATTTTAGAGGAGGCTAACCGATGCTTCAATTGTTTCCGCGTCGGACACTCGGCAGAGATTGTTATTCTAGGTACAATAGGTGTAAGGGGTGTTCCAAAAACACAATTACGCAATTTGCGAGAACAACAACTCGCACAAGAAATTGAGTAATTCAGACAACAACTAGGCTAAGACAATTCAGATCAATTCAGCGGCAGCAAAAATAAATTCAGGAGAAAAGACCGTTCTGTTAAAAACAGCTGTATGGATTATGAAAAACCCCGCCCAGCCCTAAAGAATAGAAAAGGTTAGATGCCTTAGGGATGGGGGAGTGAAGCCTTATTCATAAGAGAAGGGTTATCTAGAAGTTTGAGACTTCCAATTGTAGGAGAACAAAATTTAGAGATATACAGCTGTGGAAATGAGAAACCCCAGGAAAAGAAAGCAAAATTAGTAAAATTGAGACTAGAAAATCGTAACAACCCCATGGAATTTTCAGAGATAGGTGCCATATTATTACCATTCATATGTCACGAGTCGGTTACCAGTCCTAATACTTTACAGGAAATTGAAAGTCAAATGAATATTAAGGGATTACAATTAGCCGAAGACATAGAATGCGCCCAAAATTCAGAATGCGATTTGTTAATTGGGGCGGATAGTTATTGGGATGTAGCATGGAGAAAGGGGGGAGGAGTCGAAATCTTGAGCCGAACTCTGCCCCGACGCGCGATGGAATTTCCCACAAAAAAACGGGAGGATGGGGTAGGTTGAAATAGTGGGGGTCGCATCATCTACATCGTGGTAAACACACGTGACCTAGTTAGCTAGCGCCGTCTGTGGCACCATGACCTTTCTTTCTGGTACTCGCGTACCGGAAAACCGACAGTTTTCACCCCCAACGGTAGGTTTCAATTCGCAGATATTAGCAGTCCAAGTAGATTAAATTCCTACTTATTTGCAATATCAAAAACTATTCAAATCCTTATATCTCAAGTCTACTCATAAAAAACATTGCCATAGCAATTTATATTTTTCAAACAAATTGGAAGGGAGATGTTAAGTCGGGCGTGGCTTACAAAAGCCAAACATACCATACCACGATATTGAAATATTTAAAAAACATTAATGGGATAAGTTCTTACGAAAATGCTTTCCTTGTTACATTGCCTCCTATTCTTTCTACAGTAGTTAGTTTGTTTACCCATAATTTTGAATTATTTAAACTTCCATCGTCATCTTGGAGTAAGAAAGGTTTCTTTGTTCTAACTAGGAAAGCCGTATTTACTTTCCGTGATCGCATTAAGGCTCCTTAGAGAAGTCCGCACTTCTCTCGGAACTTGATCATTCTCAATGAATAAAGGAAATGTCAATATCAAAAATAACCTTGATTTTCTTTTATTTATAAAAGTATGAAGAGGAAAGAGAGGTGAATCTTCATTCGACCTTGGATTGTGCCGATAAAAGTTCAAACGACATGGACGTCATGAGGGAGTTTTTGTACCTGTATAAACCCATGAAAGCGCGGCCAAAGAATTTGAATCTTTTGAGCCAGCGGCGGCGAAGACTCTGGGCCTATTAGTCGGGGCGTTCGTGCAGATCAGGAAGCTAAATTGCTTACACTTTCTTGATTTCAAAGAAAATCTCGAAAAGGATATTGCCGACACGTTCGCTAGTGTTATCAACGATAAAAATTTTATATTGGCTTCGTTTTTGGACCCACGGCAGATAAGATATAAGTTCACTGGTAAAATTTTCTTTCTTAGAAGTATCTTAGGCTAACCCTCTATCTCTTGCCTTATTGATATCCCCTCCCAGAGGCGAATTATATTCTCTATTACACAGTTACTTAAATTTTAATGTATGCAATTATCTCTTTACAGGTCAGTTTGTTACTCCACAATGAAGTGAACAATATCCAGCCTTTCGCGTTCCAAGTTTGAATGGGGTTTTGAAAATAGTTCTAAAAAGATAAAAATACATGGAAGACGAAGAGGAAACAGACAACGAAGCCGAAGCTGGAGATTCGACGCTCCCCTCCCTGGCTTCACCTGGTGGATCAAAGGCATTGCCAGCATCGCCTTCTGGGGATGTCAGAATCTACTTAAAGGAAGCCGTACCACAAAAAGTGGATAAAAACAGTAACATGGCTCCCCTGGATATTTGGAGGGCCAAGGCAACCGCCATGCCAAACTTGGCCAAACTTGCCAGGAAGTACTTGGCATGTTCCGTGTCAACGACCCTAATGAACGTTGCTGTGGAGCGGGCGAGAACGATAACGCGTTACCAGCGCTCCAGCCATAACGGAAAAACCATGGCAACGTTGCTAAAAGTGAAAGCCTTGAGCGAGCTTTAGAAGTAGATAAGCCAAAGGTCAGTTACCGCTTCCCCCATTGTAAGAGCATTTCAACGAATAACCTATATCTTGTTTTTTTTTCTTCTTACCAGGGCTCTGTCATCGAGCCATAGTTTGGCGTTAAGAGGGGATTAGCGCAACTGGCGAAACCCCTCGGAGTACACTTCCTCCAAATAAAAATGCGTCATACATCGAGTCAATTTAATCATAAGAACTACGCCGCCACTTCGTTTTTATGAGTAAATGACTCGATTCTATTATACCCCTTGGGTGCACGTGGAAACAATAGGATAGATTGTTTTTCACTTTTCAGTTAGCGTCTTAACATTCATTTGCAATATTACATTTAAAGCTTAAAATTTGCTTCTAATGCCGAATAAATTTAGTTGTAAGAAGGACACTGCCACGTCCAGCTTAACTTGCGCGACTTGTTTAGCATCTAGAGAGCATTTCCCGGGTTTTACCTATATCCTCATAGTTTTTACCTCGACCTAACTCTTTGGCTTTACAAAACTGAAGCGCGCGGAAGAAGAATTAGGAACCTATATATTGAGTTTCAAGCCCATGAGGTGCATCATTTATCGTGTTTCTCTAGAAAGCTGAAAATGTCTCTCTCTCAAGCGAACAGAAAGAGCTTCGGGACGAGTTCCAAAAGTTAAGGCAAGAGGTAGGAAAATTAAAAGCAAAGCAGTTAATGAAGGACGCTATGGTCCAGGTGGACTGGGACTCTGTTGCCCTAGTAAGGAAGCAAAGGAAGAAGGAGGAGTAGAAGGCGAAGAAGGAACGAGCCCGTATCAAGAGAAAATACTTTTTGTGTACCGTTCTTATCCTACGATAAAAATGGGTGTCAATCACATTGACTAATTTTTAGAATTAGAGCAAAAGCATTTGCTTGGATTCTTAGATTCGATCGACAGTCATGGACATGGCATTTTAAACTGTATACCAGAAAAGGGCCTTTTAAGGGCCACCCTAAATATAGCTTTTGCTTACGCCTCAAAGTGTATTGTTCCAATTGTTAGTTACATGTCAAATTAGGCCTAAATAGAAACATTTTTTTTCTGAATGAAACTGAATATTACCGAAATTACAAATTAGCCACTAACATTTCGTGGTTTGAAAATTATGACAAAGACAGACATATTTCTAGACATTAAAATATTTTAAAGCATCATATTTTTTGAGAAAGGGTTCTAGAAAAGAAGCTCCGGAAAGTTACTTTGCGACTTTCGACAACTTACAACCCAGTCATATTGCCAGGCCTAAGGTGAGATGAGCTTGTTATTAATTTCGCGACAAAAGATTTAATAGACCTGAAGTTTTTTCATTCTTCGAAATTTGGTAAATAATTCTGACTTAATAAAGGCTACTAATAGAACGATTTGATTTTATAGATACTATAAAAGTGTTTAAAACCTTTGTTTAAAGTAATAAAAATAAACTGAGTTTAATATTCTTCACTTATACAATAATTTCGTTATGGTTTCTTGTATAAACTTTAATTAGTCAATCCAAAAAGGTTAATTCCTACAAGTGAAACACATTCAATCCAATGAACGCCTGTCTAAGCGTTTTCTATCAACACACCGCAGAATTAAATTTATGACAATTGCGAAATGAAAACATATTTAAAGTTTCAATTGACCTTAAGTTTTTTCATCGTTTGATGGTTATGGCAAATAATTATGAATTCATTAAACCTACTAATTGAACGATGTAATTTTATAGATACTACAAGTATGTTTAAAATCGCCTTATATTTTTCGAGAAAATTTCTTACAGAAGAAACTTTGCTTATAATTTTATTTTGCTGAGTTTTCCCGCCATTTTCTAGTGTCTATTGTCAAGCAAAATTTAGATAAACGATACAATACGAATTACTGGCGACCAAGAGTCTTATAAATGTTATCTGAAAAAAGAACTCTTGGTCTTTCCTCTTGACGCGTGACGGGCGGGCAGCTCGACCCTTCAACGGATTTTCCCGATTTCGGAAAAATCTCGCTTTTCTTGCTATAGCCTTTCTTAAGCCTCGCTTCTCTTATATTTTAATTCAGATATTGAGAGTATATAACTCTCAAGGTTTACGATCATTAAATTAATGACATCTTTATTATTATTTTTTATTTTTTTGCAATATTTAGCGAGTTGAGTTTTTAATCCGATTTAATCCCACGTGTTCTTCTGTGGGCGCCTGAACGATGCTTTATCCTCACTACACCGTGCCTTGAATTAGAAGGAAGCATTTCTTTACGTATCAATAAACCGCAACTTTTTATAATTTTGATAATTTAGTGTGACTAAACGAAATCTTAAATCAAAAATTTAGATTTTGAACGAAATATAAAAGCGCTTTTAGAAGAATTTGAAAAATACTCTCTAACGAACAAAAATACACAAACGTTTGTAAAATTATTTCGCGCAAAATTACAAATAGGCATGAAATTAATTAATTAAACAATAAAATAAAATGTATAGTGAATTTAAATTAACCCACAGTACTTTTGTCTTCCAACCCCTTTTTGAAATAACCTATTGTAGCATGGCTGCCAGATTCCTGGAGTTTCTAATCCTTGGATCTGGCAGGGTGTTATGCCTCCATGTTTCATTCTTCTCCTCCGATAAAAAATCACTGATTATTTTTCTTTTGGTTAGTCAGTCGAGCCTCCGCTCTTAGAGAGAGCTAGTCGTTAATTAGTTTAAAAGTCGAAGTTGACTAGTGCGGGTTTATCTCTTTGTTTGTTGGAGTATAAATAAAGTTATAGGAGACTTGGGTTTCTTCTAGTTTTGGATATTTAAAGTAAGTTGTCTTTATTCATTTTTTTGGCCCTCGGGAGAATCTCCCTATTTAGTTTTACTCTATAGAGGGTTACATAAAATGGTTCCCGAACAGGGACACGACTAGATAAGACTAGGCCTTAAGCCTCGGTCAGTCCCGTAGAAAAATTGTTTATCATTGTCGGTATATCCGCCCCCCACGTGGTGTTAAGCCTTGGCTTCCACGATGGTAAATGATTAAAGATTATGAAAATAAATTAAATCTTAATTAATCATAATTAATTTAAATAATAAATTAAAAATGAAATTATCCTTGTTATTAATTTATTGAATTTAGATAACTTATTTATTTTGTATAAACCAGACTAATTAACTATTTTGATCATTGTAAAACTTAACTTAATTAAATAAAAAATGGCCTACTCGGACGATAAAACATGGAGGTCGCCTCGAACATCTGAGGATGAGGAGGATGATTCAATATTAAATAAAAAGTAAGACCACTCAAAAGAAGATCTGTTTGCCTCTGCGGGGGACGATGGCGACACGCTAGCACCGCCAGAATTAGATGATCCGTTGGAGAATTTTAACAGGATCCTTCGCATTGAGGAAGAGAAGGACAAAGAAGATACTGATACAAGAAAGTAAAGCCTCTTCAGTATTGGGATTTTCTCCCTATCAACTATTCCCTCATAAGAGCATTCCCGCTCCCCAGGGAAGTTCAACTCCCTCAAATTTCCCTCCTCAAACTAAGATAGACCCCTTGTTCCTCCTAAATCAGCGTCCAAAAGTGTTAAGCCTAGAGTTAGTTTTACAACCACATTATCTAATCCTAGAGTTAAAACAACTGGAACTCAAATGTCTCCGTCTCGGAAAATTCCTCAATTAGAACCAGACACTACCGACGAGGAATTAAGATCCTTTATATTACCCTTACTCCAAACCTTGGCTGATAATTCAACCACACAGGCTAACGCCGTAGCTCAGAATGTAGCAATAAATAAAGCTATAACTACTAGTTTGGATAAATTAGTTAGGGATCTACCCTCATTTATAAATAGAAGTACTATTCCTCAGACGGGAAAAGTCCCTATTGAACCGCCAGAAAGGTTAGCGTTTATGGGATCTTCTAGCGATAATGCCTCAGAGTTTTTAGCTGCTTTTGAGGAATATGCTAAATTCTACAAGCTATCAAATGAAGACAGATTAACAGTCTTGCCTCTCCTTTTACGAGGGCATGCTTTGTATTGGTACAGGGATTTAATCCGTCAGTATGACGAAATTTGTAGTTCAGACCCTGCCCATCCTCAGTTAGCTTGAAAAACTATTAGAAGGCATTTTAAGGCTCAGTTTAGAGACTCGGAAGCTGATTCTAAGCTTAAAATAGAGATATCCCATAGGAGTCAAAAATATAAGGAATCGGTAGAGGATTTCTTCGGGGATGTAATGAAGTTAAATTTAGGGATGACCCATCCTCTTTCCGAAATAGAGTTAGTTCCTATAATTAAGAGCAATTTGAAAGATGAACCAAGAACTCCCCTCCTATTCCTGAAATTTACTACAATGGAACAGTTAAGAAAATCCTGTAAAACAATAGAAAAGGATATTGAAGTTAGGAAAAGGAATGCAGAGGAAAGGGAAAAGAGGAGATCACCCCCAAAACCTAAAGCTAAAACTGAGTCCTCTTGCCCAGCAAACAAGAGTTCCGTCCATAGTCATTGTTCCCCCGGGCATTGTCAAACCCCTTGTAATCCTCCTACTTCTCCTCAAGGGGAATATCCCTTGCAGCCTTTGGACTCTAGAGCCAAAGCTAAGGCTAACAACTCAAATAGAGGTCAAAAATCCTATAATAGATATTATAATCAGAGATCTAAATTTCCTGGTCGTCAATTGGCCTTGTCCTACCCATCTACACGTACTATCATATGTTTCAATTGTCAGGAACCAGGTCATCTTGCACCCGACTGTCCAAACAAAACGATTATCAAGTCGGGGGAAGCCCAGACGGGAGAGGTCCCTCGTGGTCCCTCTCCCGGTGCCCAATAAATTCCCCTAACAAGAAGCGTGTCGCGTTCCCCTAAGGATCGAATCCGTCAGGAAAGGTTCAGTTTATAAAAGAATCACCATTCCCGTTACTTTTGAACACGCGACAGTTCACGCTAAGTTAGATAGTGGGGCTCATGCCCCTATTGTCAGTTTAGATCAGTGGCAAGAGATTTGTAAATTTAGAGACTCTTCAGAATTACCTGAAGATGATCAGTTAGATTGTGTAGTTTGGGGCGATGTCCGATATACTTTTACAAAAGGTTCTCACGAACTAGAGTTTACTCTTAAGTCAAACGAAAGTGAGAAACAATTTAAATTTAAATTTTACATAGTTCCTTCCCTCAATAGTGACTTTGTATTAGGTCAAGATTTTCGTGAAGAAAATAGGGTCAAATTAGATTTTGAATCGTCACAAGGTTTAGTGGGTAACCTAAAGATCCCTTTTTCAATTCCATCTGAAAAGAATCCAATAGATAAGGAGATTGTAGATAACATTAGGGACGCAGTTTCCGCAGCCCCTATCTCTGATGAACAACGTCAACAACTAGAATCCCTATTATTGAAATTTCCTGAGTTGTTTTCAGATAAAGTAGGAAGAACAGGACTAGTCTTCCATGAGATTCATACGGGAAATAGTCCGCCCACAAAATCTCAACCTTATCGTGTTAATGACCAGAAAAGGAAAATGATTGAACAACATGTCAGGGAAATTCTAGATGACGGGATAATCAAACCCTCAGTATCTCCTTGGGCTTCGCCCGTAGTTTTAGTTGATCAAACAAAACGGGGTAAACCCTATAGGTTTTGTATTGATTATAGAAAACTAAACCAGGTGACCATAAAGGACCCTTATCCCTTGCCTAATATAGAAGACATGCTAGCAAGAGTAGGAAGACCTAAATTCATCACAACCCTTGACCTTAAATCAGGGTATTGGCAAGTGGAAATACACCCCAAGAGTAGACCAAAAACTGCTTTCGTGACTCATATGGGAAAATTCGAGTTTAACGTACTCCCATTTGGGCTTTGTAACGCCTCTAGCTCTTTCCAACGTTTAATCGACCAGATTTTTAGAGACGCCGATTACTTTCAGTTAATCGATTATTTAGACGATCTAATTTCTCTTAGTGAGGATTGGGATCAGCACTTAACGTGCATATGCTATAGGGACTTCTATATCATCCTGAATTTGGGATAGAAGGGCACCTAACCCTGCGTCACTAGCCTCTGTAGTTAGAATGCACGGGGAATCCCTTCTAAAGGAAGCTAAGGGCGGAGCCTTGCATATTGCTTCCTTAATTCTATCGAACTCCATCTGCTGTTCTGTACCCCAATTAAATTTCTGACCTTTTCTTTTAAGTTTATTAATTGGAGCTACTAATTGAGAATAGTGATTAATAAACCGGTTATGCCAACCTGCCATCCCTAAAAATCTTTGCACTTCTTTAATATTTTTAGGAGGAGGGAATTTCTTTATGGCTTCTATCTTAGAAGGGTCAATATGCACTCCTTGTTCATTAACTATGTGACCGAAAATAACTGCTTCTTTTTGAGGAAACCCACAATTTTTTTAACTGAAGGGTGAGACCCGCTTCCATTAATCTATTTAGGATGTATTCCAAACACGTTAAGTGCTGATCCCAATCCTCACTAAGAGAAATTAGATCGTCTAAATAATCGATTAACTGAAAGTAATCGGCGTCTCTAAAAATCTGGTCGATTAAACGTTGGAAAGAGCTAGAGGCGTTACAAAGCCCAAATGGGAGTACGTTAAACTCGAATTTTCCCATATGAGTCACGAAAGCAGTTTTTGGTCTACTCTTGGGGTGTATTTCCACTTGCCAATACCCTGATTTAAGGTCAAGGGTTGTGATGAATTTAGGTCTTCCTACTCTTGCTAGCATGTCTTCTATATTAGGCAAGGGATAAGGGTCCTTTATGGTCACCTGGTTTAGTTTTCTATAATCAATACAAAACCTATAGGGTTTACCCCGTTTTGTTTGATCAACTAAAACTACGGGCGAAGCCCAAGGAGATACTGAGGGTTTGATTATCCCGTCATCTAGAATTTCCCTGACATGTTGTTCAATCATTTTCCTTTTCTGGTCATTAACACGATAAGGTTGAGATTTTGTGGGCGGACTATTTCCCGTATGAATCTCATGGAAGACTAGTCCTGTTCTTCCTACTTTATCTGAAAACAACTCAGGAAATTTCAATAATAGGGATTCTAGTTGTTGACGTTGTTCATCAGAGATAGGGGCTGCGGAAACTGCGTCCCTAATGTTATCTACAATCTCCTTATCTATTGGATTCTTTTCAGATGGAATTGAAAAAGGGATCTTTAGGTTACCCACTAAACCTTGTGACGATTCAAAATCTAATTTGACCCTATTTTCTTCACGAAAATCTTGACCTAATACAAAGTCACTATTGAGGGAAGGAACTATGTAAAATTTAAATTTAAATTGTTTCTCACTTTCGTTTGACTTAAGAGTAAACTCTAGTTCGTGAGAACCTTTTGTAAAAGTATATCGGACATCGCCCCAAACTACACAATCTAACTGATCATCTTCAGGTAATTCTGAAGAGTCTCTAAATTTACAAATCTCTTGCCACTGATCTAAACTGACAATAGGGGCATGAGCCCCACTATCTAACTTAGCGTGAACTGTCGCGTGTTCAAAAGTAACGGGAATGGTGATTCTTTTATAAACTGAACCTTTCCTGACGGATTCGATCCTTAGGGGAACGCGACACGCTTCTTGTTAGGGGAATTTATTGGGCACCGGGAGAGGGACCACGAGGGACCTCTCCCGTCTGGGCTTCCCCCGACTTGATAATCGTTTTGTTTGGACAGTCGGGTGCAAGATGACCTGGTTCCTGACAATTGAAACATATGATAGTACGTGTAGATGGGTAGGACAAGGCCAATTGACGACCAGGAAATTTAGATCTCTGATTATAATATCTATTATAGGATTTTTGACCTCTATTTGAGTTGTTAGCCTTAGCTTTGGCTCTAGAGTCCAAAGGCTGCAAGGGATATTCCCCTTGAGGAGAAGTAGGAGGATTACAAGGGGTTTGACAATGCCCGGGGGAACAATGACTATGGACGGAACTCTTGTTTGCTGGGCAAGAGGACTCAGTTTTAGCTTTAGGTTTTGGGGGTGATCTCCTCTTTTCCCTTTCCTCTGCATTCCTTTTCCTAACTTCAATATCCTTTTCTATTGTTTTACAGGAATTTCTTAACTGTTCCATTGTAGTAAATTTCAGGAATAGGAGGGGAGTTCTTGGTTCATCTTTCAAATTGCTCTTAATTATAGGAACTAATTCTATTTCGGAAAGAGGATGGGTCATCCCTAAATTTAACTTCATTACATCCCCGAAGAAATCCTCTACCGATTCCTTATATTTTTGACTCCTATGGGATATCTCTATTTTAAGCTTAGAATCAGCTTCCGAGTCTCTAAACTGAGCCTTAAAATGCCTTCTAATAGTTTTTCAAGCTAACTGAGGATGGGCAGGGTCTGAACTACAAATTTCGTCATACTGACGGATTAAATCCCTGTACCAATACAAAGCATGCCCTCGTAAAAGGAGAGGCAAGACTGTTAATCTGTCTTCATTTGATAGCTTGTAGAATTTAGCATATTCCTCAAAAGCAGCTAAAAACTCTGAGGCATTATCGCTAGAAGATCCCATAAACGCTAACCTTTCTGGCGGTTCAATAGGGACTTTTCCCGTCTGAGGAATAGTACTTCTATTTATAAATGAGGGTAGATCCCTAACTAATTTATCCAAACTAGTAGTTATAGCTTTATTTATTGCTACATTCTGAGCTACGGCGTTAGCCTGTGTGGTTGAATTATCAGCCAAGGTTTGGAGTAAGGGTAATATAAAGGATCTTAATTCCTCGTCGGTAGTGTCTGGTTCTAATTGAGGAATTTTCCGAGACGGAGACATTTGAGTTCCAGTTGTTTTAACTCTAGGATTAGATAATGTGGTTGTAAAACTAACTCTAGGCTTAACACTTTTGGACGCTGATTTAGGAGGAACAAGGGGTCTATCCCAGTTTGAGGAGGGAAATTTGAGGGAGTTGAACTTCCCAGGGGAGCGGGAATGCTCTTATGAGGGAATAGTTGATAGGGAGAAAATCCCAATACTGAAGAGGCTTTACTTTCTTGTATCAGTATCTTCTTTGTCCTTCTCTTCCTCAATGCGAAGGATCCTGTTAAAATTCTCCAACGGATCATCTAATTCTGGCGGTGCTAGCGTGTCGCCATCGTCCCCCGCAGAGGCAAACAGATCTTCTTTTGAGTGGTCTTACTTTTTATTTAATATTGAATCATCCTCCTCATCCTCAGATGTTCGAGGCGACCTCCATGTTTTATCGTCCGAGTAGGCCATTTTTTATTTAATTAAGTTTTACAATGATCAAAATAGTTAATAAGTCTGGTTTATACAAAATAAATAAGTTATCTAAATTCAATAAATTAATAACAAGGATAATTTCATTTTTAATTTATTATTTAAATTAATTATGATTAATTAAGATTTAATTTATTTTCATAATCTTTAATCATTTACCATCGTGGAAGCCAAGGCTTAACACCACGTGGGGGGCGGATATACCGACAATGATAAACAATTTTTCTACGGGACTGACCGAGGCTTAAGGCCTAGTCTTATCTAGTCGTGTCCCTGTTCGGGAACCATTTTATGTAACCCTCTATAGAGTAAAACTAAATAGGGAGATTCTCCCGAGGGCCAAAAAAATGAATAAAGACAACTTACTTTAAATATCCAAAACTAGAAGAAACCCAAGTCTCCTATAACTTCATTTATACTCCAACAAACAAAGAGATAAACCCGCACTAGTCAACTTCGACTTTTAAACTAATTAACGACTAGCTCTCTCTAAGAGCGGAGGCTCGACTGACTAACCAAAAGAAAAATAATCAGTGATTTTTTATCGGAGGAGAAGAATGAAACATGGAGGCATAACACCCTGCCAGATCCAAGGATTAGAAACTCCAGGAATCTGGCAGCCATGCTACAATAGGTTATTTCAAAAAGGGGTTGGAAGACAAAAGTACTGTGGGTTAATTTAAATTCACTATACATTTTATTTTATTGTTTAATTAATTAATTTCATGCCTATTTGTAATTTTGCGCGAAATAATTTTACAAACGTTTGTGTATTTTTGTTCGTTAGAGAGTATTTTTCAAATTCTTCTAAAAGCGCTTTTATATTTCGTTCAAAATCTAAATTTTTGATTTAAGATTTCGTTTAGTCACACTAAATTATCAAAATTATAAAAAGTTGCGGTTTATTGATACGTAAAGAAATGCTTCCTTCTAATTCAAGGCACGGTGTAGTGAGGATAAAGCATCGTTCAGGCGCCCACAGAAGAACACGTGGGATTAAATCGGATTAAAAACTCAACTCGCTAAATATTGCAAAAAAATAAAAAATAATAATAAAGATGTCATTAATTTAATGATCGTAAACCTTGAGAGTTATATACTCTCAATATCTGAATTAAAATATAAGAGAAGCGAGGCTTAAGAAAGGCTATAGCAAGAAAAGCGAGATTTTTCCGAAATCGGGAAAATCCGTTGAAGGGTCGAGCTGCCCGCCCGTCACGCGTCAAGAGGAAAGACCAAGAGTTCTTTTTTCAGATAACATTTATAAGACTCTTGGTCGCCAGTAATTCGTATTGTATCGTTTATCTAAATTTTGCTTGACAATAGACACTAGAAAATGGCGGGAAAACTCAGCAAAATAAAATTATAAGCAAAGTTTCTTCTGTAAGAAATTTTCTCGAAAAATATAAGGCGATTTTAAACATACTTGTAGTATCTATAAAATTACATCGTTCAATTAGTAGGTTTAATGAATTCATAATTATTTGCCATAACCATCAAACGATGAAAAAACTTAAGGTCAATTGAAACTTTAAATATGTTTTCATTTCGCAATTGTCATAAATTTAATTCTGCGGTGTGTTGATAGAAAACGCTTAGACAGGCGTTCATTGGATTGAATGTGTTTCACTTGTAGGAATTAACCTTTTTGGATTGACTAATTAAAGTTTATACAAGAAACCATAACGAAATTATTGTATAAGTGAAGAATATTAAACTCAGTTTATTTTTATTACTTTAAACAAAGGTTTTAAACACTTTTATAGTATCTATAAAATCAAATCGTTCTATTAGTAGCCTTTATTAAGTCAGAATTATTTACCAAATTTCGAAGAATGAAAAAACTTCAGGTCTATTAAATCTTTTGTCGCGAAATTAATAACAAGCTCATCTCACCTTAGGCCTGGCAATATGACTGGGTTGTAAGTTGTCGAAAGTCGCAAAGTAACTTTCCGGAGCTTCTTTTCTAGAACCCTTTCTCAAAAAATATGATGCTTTAAAATATTTTAATGTCTAGAAATATGTCTGTCTTTGTCATAATTTTCAAACCACGAAATGTTAGTGGCTAATTTGTAATTTCGGTAATATTCAGTTTCATTCAGAAAAAAAATGTTTCTATTTAGGCCTAATTTGACATGTAACTAACAATTGGAACAATACACTTTGAGGCGTAAGCAAAAGCTATATTTAGGGTGGCCCTTAAAAGGCCCTTTTCTGGTATACAGTTTAAAATGCCATGTCCATGACTGTCGATCGAATCTAAGAATCCAAGCAAATGCTTTTGCTCTAATTCTAAAAATTAGTCAATGTGATTGACACCCATTTTTATCGTAGGATAAGAACGGTACACAAAAAGTATTTTCTCTTGATACGGGCTCGTTCCTTCTTCGCCTTCTACTCCTCCTTCTTCCTTTGCTTCCTTACTAGGGCAACAGAGTCCCAGTCCACCTGGACCATAGCGTCCTTCATTAACTGCTTTGCTTTTAATTTTCCTACCTCTTGCCTTAACTTTTGGAACTCGTCCCGAAGCTCTTTCTGTTCGCTTGAGAGAGAGACATTTTCAGCTTTCTAGAGAAACACGATAAATGATGCACCTCATGGGCTTGAAACTCAATATATAGGTTCCTAATTCTTCTTCCGCGCGCTTCAGTTTTGTAAAGCCAAAGAGTTAGGTCGAGGTAAAAACTATGAGGATATAGGTAAAACCCGGGAAATGCTCTCTAGATGCTAAACAAGTCGCGCAAGTTAAGCTGGACGTGGCAGTGTCCTTCTTACAACTAAATTTATTCGGCATTAGAAGCAAATTTTAAGCTTTAAATGTAATATTGCAAATGAATGTTAAGACGCTAACTGAAAAGTGAAAAACAATCTATCCTATTGTTTCCACGTGCACCCAAGGGGTATAATAGAATCGAGTCATTTACTCATAAAAACGAAGTGGCGGCGTAGTTCTTATGATTAAATTGACTCGATGTATGACGCATTTTTATTAGGAGGAAGTGTACTCCGAGGGGTTTCGCCAGTTGCGCTAATCCCCTCTTAACGCCAAACTATGGCTCGATGACAGAGCCCTGGTAAGAAGAAAAAAAAACAAGATATAGGTTATTCGTTGAAATGCTCTTACAATGGGGGAAGCGGTAACTGACCTTTGGCTTATCTACTTCTAAAGCTCGCTCAAGGCTTTCACTTTTAGCAACGTTGCCATGGTTTTTCCGTTATGGCTGGAGCGCTGGTAACGCGTTATCGTTCTCGCCCGCTCCACAGCAACGTTCATTAGGGTCGTTGACACGGAACATGCCAAGTACTTCCTGGCAAGTTTGGCCAAGTTTGGCATGGCGGTTGCCTTGGCCCTCCAAATATCCAGGGGAGCCATGTTACTGTTTTTATCCACTTTTTGTGGTACGGCTTCCTTTAAGTAGATTCTGACATCCCCAGAAGGCGATGCTGGCAATGCCTTTGATCCACCAGGTGAAGCCAGGGAGGGGAGCGTCGAATCTCCAGCTTCGGCTTCGTTGTCTGTTTCCTCTTCGTCTTCCATGTATTTTTATCTTTTTAGAACTATTTTCAAAACCCCATTCAAACTTGGAACGCGAAAGGCTGGATATTGTTCACTTCATTGTGGAGTAACAAACTGACCTGTAAAGAGATAATTGCATACATTAAAATTTAAGTAACTGTGTAATAGAGAATATAATTCGCCTCTGGGAGGGGATATCAATAAGGCAAGAGATAGAGGGTTAGCCTAAGATACTTCTAAGAAAGAAAATTTTACCAGTGAACTTATATCTTATCTGCCGTGGGTCCAAAAACGAAGCCAATATAAAATTTTTATCGTTGATAACACTAGCGAACGTGTCGGCAATATCCTTTTCGAGATTTTCTTTGAAATCAAGAAAGTGTAAGCAATTTAGCTTCCTGATCTGCACGAACGCCCCGACTAATAGGCCCAGAGTCTTCGCCGCCGCTGGCTCAAAAGATTCAAATTCTTTGGCCGCGCTTTCATGGGTTTATACAGGTACAAAAACTCCCTCATGACGTCCATGTCGTTTGAACTTTTATCGGCACAATCCAAGGTCGAATGAAGATTCACCTCTCTTTCCTCTTCATACTTTTATAAATAAAAGAAAATCAAGGTTATTTTTGATATTGACATTTCCTTTATTCATTGAGAATGATCAAGTTCCGAGAGAAGTGCGGACTTCTCTAAGGAGCCTTAATGCGATCACGGAAAGTAAATACGGCTTTCCTAGTTAGAACAAAGAAACCTTTCTTACTCCAAGATGACGATGGAAGTTTAAATAATTCAAAATTATGGGTAAACAAACTAACTACTGTAGAAAGAATAGGAGGCAATGTAACAAGGAAAGCATTTTCGTAAGAACTTATCCCATTAATGTTTTTTAAATATTTCAATATCGTGGTATGGTATGTTTGGCTTTTGTAAGCCACGCCCGACTTAACATCTCCCTTCCAATTTGTTTGAAAAATATAAATTGCTATGGCAATGTTTTTTATGAGTAGACTTGAGATATAAGGATTTGAATAGTTTTTGATATTGCAAATAAGTAGGAATTTAATCTACTTGGACTGCTAATATCTGCGAATTGAAACCTACCGTTGGGGGTGAAAACTGTCGGTTTTCCGGTACGCGAGTACCAGAAAGAAAGGTCATGGTGCCACAGACGGCGCTAGCTAACTAGGTCACGTGTGTTTACCACGATGTAGATGATGCGACCCCCACTATTTCAACCTACCCCATCCTCCCGTTTTTTGTGGGAAATTCCATCGCGCGTCGGGGCAGAGTTCGGCTCAAGATTTCGACTCCTCCCCCCTTTCTCCATGCTACATCCCAATAACTATCCGCCCCAATTAACAAATCGCATTCTGAATTTTGGGCGCATTCTATGTCTTCGGCTAATTGTAATCCCTTAATATTCATTTGACTTTCAATTTCCTGTAAAGTATTAGGACTGGTAACCGACTCGTGACATATGAATGGTAATAATATGGCACCTATCTCTGAAAATTCCATGGGGTTGTTACGATTTTCTAGTCTCAATTTTACTAATTTTGCTTTCTTTTCCTGGGGTTTCTCATTTCCACAGCTGTATATCTCTAAATTTTGTTCTCCTACAATTGGAAGTCTCAAACTTCTAGATAACCCTTCTCTTATGAATAAGGCTTCACTCCCCCATCCCTAAAGCATCTAACCTTTTCTATTCTTTAGGGCTGGGCGGGGTTTTTCATAATCCATACAGCTGTTTTTAACAGAACGGTCTTTTCTCCTGAATTTATTTTTGCTGCCGCTGAATTGATCTGAATTGTCTTAGCCTAATTGTTGTCTGAATTTTTCAATTTCTTGTGCGAGTTGTTGTTCTCGCAAATTGCGTAATTGTGTTTTTGGAACACCCCTTACACCTATTGTACCTAGAATAACAATCTCTGCCGAGTGTCCGACGCGGAAACAATTGAAGCATCGGTTAGCCTCCTCTAAAATTTGTATCTTACTCGCTAGGGTATGAATTTCGCAGTCTAGGGACCTATGATCTTCGCTTTTGCAAAAAATGCAGAACCCTTTATTTTGATTTGTTTTGTTGACCTTGGTTCCAAAGGCCCTTGCCGTGGCCGTGTGCCTATCCCTATCTCTACTATTAGAATTTGAATTGAAATTGTTGCGAGGTTTAAATTGTTCCTCAAATTTAGAATTGGTTTTATGATTTTTCCACCGAGAATTGCTGCCATTTCTATGCTCTCAATTTGATCCCTCACGAAATCCATTAATTCATTAGCATCCCAATTAAAATTGCTTCTCGAAGGTTTTCAACTATAATAGTAGTCGGTTCTAATATCATCTGGAGCTATATTCATAATTCCCAATTGCTATATTCATAATTCCCGCCTATTCCAAACACAACATAGATGGCGACCCATCCCCACATATCGATTGATTGTAACGGTAATAGTTAGTATAGGGCGCTGTCGGTTAGCTGTGGCATAGGGGCTAGCCACCACCCCTTTATGCATTGTAAAGGCGTTAGATAAGTGGCAATAAGTCGCAAGATGACTTGGTCCAATTAGCTAGCAGAACTTATAACCCCCTTTCTCTAAGCATTTGGATATAGGAGAGAAAACTCCTCACTTCTTTTCCCGCACTCAAGCGGCATCCCTGCCACTCCATGTAACGAATGACCATAATCATATAGTACAATAAATCTTGGATATTGATTAGTATACCTCGCCTAATTATTCCACCAAGACTGAAACACTACAAATGGCGACGGAGATGGGATCCCCTTCCTGAGAATCAAACCCATTACAAGAAGGTCGTTCCGCAGTTACAAGAAGAGTCGATCCACGTTTGAGAACAAAGGCTTAACATCCAACACAAAGGAAACGGGTGACCCCCATAATCCCCCTGGACATAATCCCCCCAAAGATTTTCCCCCGTCCAAATGGGCATAAGACAAAATCCCCCCATTTGCAGACAAAATCCCCCAAAACTGGAGACAAAATCCCTCCCAAATTGGAGACAAAATCCCCCGCTTACGGAACGAAATCCCCACCTTGAAGACGAACCCTCCAGGGGTCATTCCTATTTTAGAGGTCGTTTTCCACAGTGGAATTTTTTTTAGTAGGATAGTAGTAAAAATAGTAGTATTCCCCCTACGAGGAAAAGCGGAACCAATGATGGAGAAAATAGTATGAATTGCCGACTAACCATAAATTTTCGCCTTTTCCAAAATATTGTTGACTAACCATAAATTTCCGCCTTTTCCAAAATATCGCTGACTAACCATAAATTTCCGCTTTTCCAAAATATCGCTGACTAACCATAAATTTCCGCCTTTTCCAAAATATCGCTGACTAACCATAAATTTCCGCCTTTTCCAAAATACTGCTGACTAACCATAAATTTCCGCCTTTTCCAAAATACTGCTGATAACCATAAATTTTCGCCTTTTCCAAAATATTGCTGACTAACCATAAATTTCCGCCTTTTCCAAAATATCGCTGACTAACCATAAATTTCCGCCTATTCCAAAATATCGCTGACTAACTATAAATTTCCGCCTTTTCCAAAATATCGCTGACTAACCATAAATTTCCGTCTTTTCCAAAATATCGCTGACTAATTATAAATTTCCGCCTTTTCCAAAATATCGCTGACTAATTATAAATTTCAGCCTTTTCCAAAATATCGCTGACTAACCATAAATTTCCTCCTTTTCCAAAATACTGCTGATAACCATAAATTTCCGCCTTTTCCAAAATATTGCCGACTAACCATAAATTTTCGCCTTTTCCAAAATATTGCTGACTAACCATAAAATTCCTCCTTTTCCAAAATATCGCTGACTAACCATAAATTTCCGCCTTTTCCAAAATACTGCTGATAACCATAAATTTCCGCCTTTTCCAAAATATTGCTGACTAACCATAAATTTCTGCCTTTTCCAAAATATCGCTGACTAACCATAAATTTCCGCCTTTTCCAAAATACTGCTGATAACCATAAATTTCCGCCTTTTCCAAAATATTGCCGACTAACCATAAATTGCCGCCTTTTCCAAAATATTTTTGAGTAACCACAAATTTCCGCCTTTTCCAAAATATCGCTGACTAACCATAAATTTCCCCCTTTTCCAAAGTATTGCTGACTAACCATAAATTGCCGCCTTTTCCAGAATATCGCTGACTAACCATAAATTGCCGCCTTTTCCAAAATATTTTTGACTAACCACAAATTTCCGCCTTTTCCAATATATCGCTGACTAACCATAAATTTCCCCCTTTTCCAAAATATTGCTGACTAACCATAAATTTCCGCCTTTTCCAAAATATTGCTGACTAACCATAAAATGCCGCCTTTTCCAAAATATTGGAATTTTGGAAATAAGTTAAAACAAAATCAGTAGTTTACCTCTTTTGGTTTAGGAACATTGTTTGCAATACCTTTCACTCTTGTGAATTATACTTTTGCATTATTATTAAAGATAATCTTTGGATTTGGGCTTCCGTTTACCTTTACTTCTAAATGCCTATTATCTGGGGGATTTTCAATAAAATGATCCTTTCGGTAGGATTTTGTTGAACAGTTTTCCTTTTGGGGGATTTTGTCCTGGACGTTTTCTCTGGGGGGATTTTGTACAAACACGTCTAAAATCGGGGGGAAAAAGTCTTGGCAAATCCAAAATAGGGGGATTTTGTCCGGGGGGATTATGTCCAGGGGGATTATGTACGAGACCCAAAGGAAACAGCAAGTTTCTCAAATCGATCCACTTTTCAGAAAAAAGGCTTTACCTCCATCGCAAAAGGAAACAGCAAGTTTCTCAAATTCTTGATTTTTTTAGAAGTCCTATCATTAATCATACCATCAGACAAACATGGGAACTTTCGGAACGTTGCCAGTGTTCGATGATTCAAGAGATAATTGGAAGAAATATTTTCCACGTTTGGAAGCCTACTTTATTGCTAACGATATCGTTGATGATCCAAAGAAAGCGGGGGTTTTACGGATAGCTATATCAGCCCACACTCATGATTTTTTTAATGGAATCCTTTCACCCAGCGGCAATCAATACCAAAACGTATGCCGATTTGACCAAACAACTAGCTGACCACTACGATCCAAAACCCTCTCGCATTATAGAGCGTTACCATTTTAATAGCCGCTCTCGAAAACCGATTGAAACTGTCACTCAATACATCTCAGAGCTCAGACGTTTCAGTAAACACGGTGAGTTTGGCACAGTTCTAAACGATTTGCTGCTCGACCGCCTGGTATGTGGCATCAATCACGAAAGTATGCAACAGCGCTTATTCGCGGAGGAAGAAAAGAAGCTTACGTTAGATAGCGCCACTCGAATTATAATAGCTCTGGAGAACGCCTCCAGAAACACTCAAATCATTCAGGAAAACAATGGATCCGGAGACTCATCTGACATTCACCATACAAATATCATTCAACGCCGTCCATCATCGGGCGGACGGGAAGCCAACATCCATCAGGGACGAAGCTCCTGAGAAAGCAACATAAATTCCAGCACAACCGTTCCCAAACCTAGAGGCAGCGTGATCAATGGTCGCTAACGCCTAGAAGATACCTGCATTTTATGCGCCTCGAGGGGACATGTTCGGACAGAATGCCGGCATGTCAATTCCACTTGCACTATGTGCAAAAAGGTGGGTCATGTGGCATTAGCCTGCTTACGAGAAATAAATCGAAATATTGCGAACGGGTTGGCGATTCACAAAGAGGTATTCTCCCCTGGCGTAGGAAAACTCACGAATCTCAAAGCCCATCTACATGTGAAACAAGATGCAATACCAATCTTTTGCAAGGCTCGATCGATACCCTTCGCCCGGGCAGACGCAGTCGCAGCGGAACTCCGGCGCATAGAACCTGAAGGGATAATCGAAGAGGTGCATTGTTCTGACTGGGCGTCACCTTTCGTACCCGTTCAGAAAACTAGCGGCGCAATCAGGATTTGCGGGGATTTCAAATCCACCCTCAACCCACAGCTCCAGGTAGACAAGTATCCGCTACCCAAACCAGAAGATCTCTTTGTAAAGCTAGCTGGCTGCAAGATTTTCTCAAAGCTAGATCTACGGGAGGCACATCACCAAATCGAGCTTGATGACGTTTCACAAGCTTATGTCGTCATCAACACCACTATTGGATTATTCAAATTCACGCGGTTGACTCAAGGGGTAGCATCGCCATCTCCTATCTTTCAACGAATCATGGAGACCTTGCTCCGAAAACTCAGACACGTCTTACCATTCCAAGAAGATGTCTTGATCGGGGGTAAATCGGTTGACATAAATTTGCAAGAATTGGATCATACTCTCGAAATATTCCGAACATCGAATCTCAAGCTCAACAAAAGCAAATTCCCCTTTCTCGTCACGCAAGTTGATTTCCTTGGACACACGCTTAATGCGGACGGCTTACAGCCACAAGCATCCAAAAGGGACGGCATCCTACTTTCTCCATCACCTCACAACCTGGAAACCCTCCGCTCTTTTCTAGGGCTACTCAATTATTACGCTAAATTCCTTCCAAACAGCTCTACCCGTTTGGCCCCGTTATATACCCTGCTCCAGAAGACGACCAAATGGCATTGGGGTCCCGAACAGAACGAGGCCTTCGTGGCTGCCAAGGATATCTTACGGATCTCCAACATGCTGACGCACTATGATGTCGATAGAGAAGTTATTCTTGCCTGTGATGCTTCGCCCGTAGGGGTAGGTGCGGTCATCTCGCATGAAATCAACAGGCATGAGTTCCCCATTTCATTTGCTTCTCGGAGCCTCACACAAGCAGAGCGAAATTATTCGCAGCTCGACAGAGAGGCATTATCAATCATCTTCGGGGTCACTAAGTTCAGGGATTACTTCTACGGTATCAAATCTGAAATAAGAAATTAGAAAAAACTTGGCTTGCAGATTCATTGTTAAATAGATACGTACTTTGCTGGGAGGCTGTTGTTTGGCCTCTTCGTCTTGTTTGACGGTCTCCACCAGCTTCTTGAAGGCGTTATGGAATTTAACGCCTTCTTTGTTGTTTTTTTTTAAAACTATTTTCAGTCTTTTGTGGTTACACTCCCAGACCTTATCAGGCTGGGAGTTTCTAATATCGAATAATTTATAGACTGCCGCGTCTATAAAGTAATCCCCCTGGCGTGGGGGGACTTTAGTTTCGTAGTACTGCCCTTCCTTTCTAACGCGAAAGGAGCCCTCAATACCACTGGACCCGACAATATTTTTCTGCAGAACGTCCTGCACAAAGCTTTCGTCGTCCGAGTCCAGCAGTATTTCGATGGGTTCTGGCTTCAGGAACTGGGTGATGGTTCTTTTTCCACTGCTGGTAGAAGGGGCTGCAAAATCTTCTTGCGACGACGGCGGTGAATTAAGGAGCGATTGTGATAGAGACTGCGATTCTTGATACTTGTTCATGGTGGCAAGTTAGATTGTGAAAATCCAATGCCGATGCTCCAGCTTTTATACCAAAATCTCAGGGCCATTTTTTTAGAATACAGGCCCAGACATGGGGTTTTTTTTTATAAAACCACCTTATTTTACTTTTATTAAGTGTATCAACAAGCGATTTGTTAATTTAACCTTCAATGCATTTTTATTGACGAGTTGATACTGGAGATTATGAAGGATATTAGCGTAGATACGCATATAAAAAACCTCTATAGTTTAATATTAATATACGTTTATTCATATTTAAATCATGTTAAAAATAATTTCACTTCCTCCCAAAATAATTACTTTTAACCTTCATCAAAAACTTTTCCTATAAGGAAATCTTATGCATATTATTCAAATTATATTATTCAAATCACGCCCAGACAGGCTCAAACAAACTTTGCATACCAATAAAAAACCTACCCCCTCGGCCTTCTGTCAAGGTAACTCCTTCTTAACCTTCGCGCATAAATTTTTAATATCACACGATCTTATTTGAATTATTTAAATCGTGACTAAACAAGTTTTGCATATAGAAAAATAAACCTAGACCTTGGAGAGATTTCTCATTCTATGAATATATACCTAATTAACTTTTTCCTTATTATCGAAAAAATAGTTTCTTAAGAATCTTGAAAGCTAGACAATATTAGATTTAACCTCCATAATTTACTATATAAGCCCCGTGTTTCAAGGTGAAAGTTATCAGTTGTTTAACTTCTGTTACTTAAACACCAATCCCAACCACTTTAAGATGTCTTTCTCTACCGCTCCTCGATTACCCGCCCTGTCGTTTGTCAAAATTCATCCGGCATCGCTTAGTCCTCGTGGTGCCACTCCCCAGTCGGCCGGACTGGACTTATATTGTCCAGTAGATACCGTGATTGAACCACATGGTATCAAAATCTTGTCGACCGGGTTAGCCGTTATGCTACCGGCGAACAGCTACGGTCGCATTGTCGGCCGTAGTAGCTTAACGGTCCAAGGGCTGTTTGTCGCCGAAGGGACAATAGGTATGTTTATTAGTTATTTTATAATGCCCAACAGTATAATATTTCTAAAGAATAATAATAGACGCCGACTATCGGGGCCCCCTGAAAGTGGTCATAGCCAACGTAGGGGAAACCCCCTACACTGTCCGGCGGGGCGATAGAGTTGCCCAATTAATAGTTACACCGGTGCTATTGTTAAGGCCGGTGGAAGCAGCGGTAAATAACTTTAGTTTTAATTTAGGATTCAGCGTGTAACACGTTTTATATGTTGTTTCTAGAATCTAACCCCAACGCTTCGTGGGAGTGGGGGGTTTGGCTCGACTGGTGTCTAGTCATTTTTTAATGGTGGTGGGTTCTTTTGTAAATATCTTTGTTATTATGATACATGTCTTTTTGCTAGTTATTGTATATACTTTATGTTATTAAAAATTTTTATTTGTAAATTTGTATTTTCTTTTCAGACTTATAATTATAGGCTTATTGTACTAGCTATTTAAATATCATTTACTATTGGAACCCTCCCAATATGCTGTGCCGCATTTTCTTTTTTGTTTACGGGTTCATAGTTAACGTTTCATTAACTCTTTACGAAATCGAGCCCATTACTAGCAGGCCAGCGATGAATATAGTTTAAGTTTTGGTTTGAGTTAAGAAGATGACGTCATGGGGTTTGAAAATAGCCATCTTGGGGTGGCGGCCATCTTGGATCCGTGGCTATCTGTATAGTCCCTACTACTTATATAGAACTAGTAATGAAGATTTCATCTGAATCGCAACACTCTAAGCTTATCAAAGTTAAAATAGAACGAGAGTAATGAAGATTTCATCTGAATCGCAACACTCTAAGCTTCTCAAAGTTAAAATAGAACGAGAGTAATGAACATTGCATCTGAATCTAAACACTATACCCATAACACAATTTATGTAAAGCGATAAGGATGAAAATATATCTTTCAAAAGGATAACATTTTCATTTTCCAGAATATTGAGTAAGTTGAATGACTTATCACGGTAATATTAAAATTGAAATTAAATCTACTTTCATTACGCAATAAATATTTTTGACCAGAATATTAAATGAAAATATTTTAAATAGGTTTCGGCATTACAATTCTTTTAGTAGTTATGTAACTATAAAGCTCTGTTTCATCTCAATATTCCGAGAACATCTTTCGATATTAATGGTGTTTACTTTTTAATTCGGCTTTGCTACATTTATATATATTGTAAACGTAAAATTTTGCTCCATTCGATAATATGGATGTTTATACTTTACCTTTCATAAGTGTTGTTATAATGAACTCTAAGATACCTTAAACCCTTGTTTCATGTCCTCCTTTAAGAAGTTCTAACGGTTCAGATCGCGCCGAAAGTTAAATACGCATGTGATAGATATTATGTCCTTTTATTGAACGTATGGGGATATTTAGTAAAAGATTAAACACTTCAACCTTTGCAATTGCACTTGGAAATATCTCGCCAAATTCGTGATACTTATTTCAGGTTTTTCTCGTTGGCTGATTGACCTTTGTTTAAAATGGAAATTTTTTTGAAAATGTTAGCCCTTGTCTCTACTCGGAGAGGTTCATTTGTTGTATAATAAGAATATTTTTCAGGTGTAAAGAGAGGGTAGCGTTTACAGACAGTTGTCGATGGATCTCTAAATGACGCTTGAATAATTCATTATTTAAAATGTTAAAGCCTGAATAGTTGCTTAGCAATAAGTAGCGAGAGTTGCATATAATCAGGTTCAATTAAGTGGCTAGATAGCCCTCATCTCGATTCGGAGAGGATTATTTTGGTTTCCCAATTTGTTATTTTAACACTAGTAGCCTGTAAGGACAATTTCGTTTATTATTTAAATCGAAAATTATTTAACTAAGTTCTTGTTTGAGGAACTAATTTTGAATTTTATACTATTCGCAAACGCCACAAACTATAGGGGCGCTACGGAATTTCAAAATGGCGGACGAGAGAAGGATAGCGCATATCTGCGTATAGACAGTTTAGCACACTTAGCGCTTACTCTTAAATTAGTACTTCAAAAACTATTTTCATGTAAGTTACATATATTAGAATATGAAGGAAGTGAAATTTTCGGTTTCTATCGAGTCTATTCTACAATATATTGATTATCAAGGAGAAAGAAAGCGGTGCCTTATAGAGGGAGAAGAAGTTTTTAAAAGTAAATATCTGGTGTGTTGTTTAATACAGAAAAGAGAAGAACATAATTTGAAGATTGTCGCACTTTTCTTGAAAACAAATGATATAAAAAGCGAACCCCACAAATTAAATTGTTTATGAAATGCTAAAGGCGACGATAAGTCAATGTATGATCCAGTACCTTTAACTAAAATATCTCACGTAAAAAAATTGTGGGATTTCATCGAATGTCGTCAGCTCAGTCAGCTGATGAGAAACAGCATTTCAAACGCAAATTGCTTGATTGTGCGCCGGACTCTCCAATTTTTTTACACAAGAAAAGTAAAGTGCGCAGTACTAACCTAGTCAGCAACAAACCCAACCTGCAACCTAATCTCGTCACCACTGAACCCAACCTGCAACCTAATCTCGTCACCACCGAACCCAACCTGCAATCTAACCTAGTCACCTTAGAAACAAACCCACCAATTATTCTCGATCGTGCTTCTGAGCTTGCTATTTCTGAACCTAACCCATCTGTTAATGGCAATTTTAAACATTTTCAGAATGAAGCTAATTTGGATGGCACTCTGAACACAAATAATGAATCATGTAGGGTTTTGTTGAAGCACGCTTTAGATAACAATTCTGAAATAGACAGCATTTAGTGCACCTCAGGTGGGAATAGAAAAGCTGGAACAGCAAATCCATTACCGCTAAGGAATTGTTATCACTGAAAAAGTTTTAAAAATCGCTATTGAGACAGAAAAGCAGGGTGGCGATGGTTCCGACTGTAAACAAATTTGGGTACAACTCAGGAATCTTAGAATTACAGGATCGACCAGCTATGCCTTATTTACGTATAATCTCAGATTAATAACCCCTGGATATGAAAGGCAAGCAAAACCGGGCGTTTTCAAATAGTATCGCCATGTGGCGCCCTCAGACGGCAAAACGTAGAACTTTGTCACCCCATGCAGACGATTTGAATTGTATGGTTGTACCGGCAAGGCCTAGTAAACGTAAACGTTTTTTTTGGTGTCTTCGAAGACCATTATTGCTTTTTTGTCATTTGATTTATCAAAATTATAGTTTAATCTAATATTTACAAAAATAAAAAACCAAATCCCTACCTAATTTTATGATCAAAACGTCCGGACCAGGTACCGGGATGAGAAGAGAAAAAGAAACGGGAACCACGAATAAAAAGCAGCCGAGGCTTATAAAAGCATGGAGTAGCAAACGCGGTCACGCGCTTACTGAGTCTGTGTGGGGTAACTTTTTTCCAAGTTTTGACTATAGGGGCGCTAGAGATGCCGATGCCCTATTCAAGTATGCCTCCCTATTTTCTTTCATATACAGGGGGTTATTAATCTGAGGTATAATGGAGATTGGGTGAAAGAATAACAAACCACTTAAAAAATATTGACTTCAAGGGAAATAAGTATACAAAATTTGGTCAGGTCAACAAATTAAACGCAATTAGGAAATACCAAGAAGTAACGGACTCAACTGTTGCATCTACAGGCCTTATTATTAATTATTTATTGCTGTGCCTAGGCTATACCCCAGAATAGTTTTTGAAGGAGACATACTACTAGCCCTAATTGAAGTTAAATGATCCTTCGAAGCCCAAAAATTATTTTCTCGATAAACTATTTGACAACAAAAAAATTAAATATTTCACTAAAACCAATGGGGATTATGCACTAAAAAAGAAACACAAATATTATGGCCAGATTCAACTTGGGATGGCTTTTACCAATTTAATCGTTTGCCATTTCATAGTGTTTAGTCAAAATTTAAACGAAATAATTCAAATTCATGTTTATCGTGACTTAGCATTTATGACAAGTATTTAAAGAAATTAAAAACCGTGTATTTTAGATATTTGCTTCCAATAATTGCAGTAGAATGAAGAAAATAAAAAGTCTGATTCTTAAATTTTCAATTTAATCCGTTTGAACAAATTCGTTTTCCTAATTTATCATGTTTATATGAGATAATGATATTAGAATCTTTTATCGCTTAAAGGGTTAGCGACCTGATTTAAAAATTATCCCAAATTTTAAGAAAATCTTACTCTTTTGAGAGTTTAAACTCTTTTGATTCCAAAAATAAGCTTGATAAATATTTAAATATGAGGAAAAACACAGAAAAAGCACTTCGAAGACTTGAAATTTGGGGGCAAAAGCAAATTTGCGGAGAATATTTTTGGCGGCTTTTTCTCCTTTGTACGTCACTCACGGCATATCACGGAAAAGCCAAGCGCGAGCACCCGAGACTCCTGAGTCTACTAATGCCGCTTGAATCTGAATTATTTTTGGCGGATTTTTCTCCTTTGTACGTCACTCGCAGCATATCGCGGAAAAGCCAAGCGCGAGCACCCGAGACTCCTGAGTCTACTAATGCCGCTTGAACCTGAATTAAATAGGCTTAACCTGAAGCTGAGACACTAACAGGCGTCACGTGAGCGACATCAAACGAAACAAAATTTAAACTGGGCCTTTTCCAAACACAATACTTTGATTGCAATTTTATAAATTGCTACGAAACCAAATAAAAAAGTAAACATATCATAATAAACTAGATTTTTTAAGGATTCTTTTCGCAGTTTAAGTTTGTGCATGACGAAAATTAAGTCAGTGACACTTTAATATAGGTTGAGATAAGTTGACGATCGAAGTTCCTATGCTTTTCATGAATTTAGATATGGTAACATCTCCCATTCAAGCTTTTGGTTAAAAATCGCAAAAAATTTGAAAGCGTTGAATCGCTCTCTCAACGTGTACCCTTGCCTTTGCTATCGCTACATTATGTCGAGCCTCTTGAGCTGTTAATTGTTTCTTCTTCCCAAGGTAGAGAGGCCTTATAAGTTCAATCCCTCTGTCGTAACATTCTTACTCTATGAAAAGCCTTTGTCTACCATGGACCCATCTACGTAAGGTATTAATCGGTCCAGAATTTTAGTGTCAGAAGCTCCACCACCATAAGCGTCACTGAAAAAAGTTATGTGCCGTGCGGGAGAAACACCAAGTAAAAACTTAGCTGTATTTACTCCCTTGTAGAAGGAATATGTAAACAAACTACACCGCAGACACTTTGGCTTCTCAATAGGTATTTCAGTACAATCTAAAACTACCACAACGTTTTTGAAATTCTCAAAACATCGTGGAATATTTTTCAGTATCTCATTCTTTGAGGACCATTCTACTGTATCTCTCAAAACATCCACCAACGCTAACATTGTTCTTTGAAAATATCGTCTACAACATGAGAAGATCAAACTATTTGAATGCAGATTGTTATGTCTCCGCCAGTTTCGGGATTTTTATACATAGTTAAGAGCACACTGTATGTCAAATTGAGCATCATTTTTGTGAGAACCAAAGTTTGTAGACCTTCAAGGGGCATTAAGGTTTTCACTGTGATAATGTCTTCCATGCAGTTTACAATTGTTCTAAAACGGTACGCGACATTTTGGTCTCGCCGTTATGGTCTTGCCGATTTGGTCTCGCCGTTTTGGTCTCGGGACAAATGGGTCTCGGGACAACTGGGTCTCGGGACAAATGGGTCTCGGGACATATGGGTCTCGGGGCAATTGGGTCTCGGGACATATGGGTCTCGGGACATATGGGTCTCGGGACAATTGGGTCTCGGGACAATTGGGTCTCGAGACCTAACCCAACCCAAGCTTGTTTGGAGGTAAGAAGATTATTTATAGGAGTATTAAAAGCCCGCCTCTTACCGCGAACAATTTACTAGCAATAGTAGAAATATTTTGGAAAAGGTGTCAGATAATTAATAGGAGAATATTTTCGAAAAAGTGGCAGATAAATAATTGGAGAATATTTTTTGGAATAGATATTAGCTAATTAGTTGGAGAATATTTTGGAAAAGGTGGCAGCTAATTAGTAGGAGAATGTTTTGGAAAAGGTGTCAGATAATTAATAGGAGAATATTTTGGAAAAGGTAGCAGCTAGTTAATTGGAAAATATTTTGGAAAAGGTGGCAGCTAACTATGAGGAGAATATTTTGGAAAATTTGGCAGTTAACTATTAGGAGAATATTTTGGAAAAGGTGGCAGCTAATTAATTGGACAATATTTTTGAAAAGGTGGCAGCTAACTATTAGGAGAATATTTTGGAAAAGGTGGCAGCTAATTAGTAGGAGAATGTTTTGGAAAAGGTGGAAGCTAATTTATAGGAGATTTACACATAAAAGTACTACAATAATGGTGTCAATAAAAATAAAACAAACATTTATTTAGACTTTACCTCATAGCCATTCCGTTCAGAATGGCATCTTGATCCCAAGCCATCGCGCACCCACAGTAAAAGTTTCGAATTCGGGTAAGATTTCAGGTCCGAAATGCCGTTGATGAAGTACTTATTTGCGGGCAAGAAATTGGTTTTAACACCACAGCAGAAAATAATTGATAATAAGAAGCAAGACCAACAAATATGCAGTGGCGTGATCCGAGCCGATGCTACGAACTTCATTGTCTTGATTTCAGGAACATCTAAATTAGAATAGAGAAGATGTTAATATAACAATTTGATACTACCAATTTTAACAATAGAGGGGACCAATGTTAAAACCTTTCAAAGTTGGGCGGTGGGTCATCGCTATTGATATGGACAGATATAAACACGGAACCTCGCTTCGGTCCGTCGGGAATGATTTTAATGGGGTTGCGATGTGGAATTGGGGATGAAGAAAATTCTACTTTCAAGGAAAAAAATGATACCAGTTTAAAATGAGAAGATACAATACTGACGAGAATGTTACCAATATACTTGATACTTTGAACACTGATTGATTCATCTCTTATTATACAAGAAAAGTTGATAGCTCCCACCGAAGTTCACATTAGTAGCCTCTCCCGGCTCGGCGTTGGCGATGAATTATTACCTCTCCGAGTTACGATAACGTCACAGAGAGGTATTACACAAAACTTGTTTGTGTGTCTAACACCGCGTTCACAGTTGGCAAAACGGAGCAAGCGTATATGCTGTATTCAGACTGCGTTCACAGTAAGCAATATATGCTTCTACCCCATTAACGTCGTTAGGGTTAAGATGTACGCAGCTATCGGCTAGGATTAAGAGAAACGTCTAGCCTCCCAATGGCAGGGCTTTTACTAAAGGTTCAAGCAAATTGCAGGAGTTTTTATCATTTACTGTGAATCAATCGCCTTACATTCCCTAAATTATCTAAATTCTTGAAGAGGCATACGCTAGAATTGAAATGTCAAGAATAGCTAAGTTTAAAATGATTTTAAGCATAGCTCAAACCCGCTCGTTTTTTCCTGATGAAAGACTATTGTTTTTCGGAGCACTCCGGAAAACGCTAATAGTAACTCCCAAATAATGAAATCCTCATTTAACATAAAGGATATTTTTATCGCGGTAGTGCCTGCTGTTTCCATGTGATAACATTAGTGTTTCATTGACTGTCGTTATAGTAGTTTCGCTTTGCTTTGCTATTCCGAATTTGACGTTTTGCCTTAATATTTGGTACATTTTTAATTTATATTTCTCATTACTTATTCTGTACGTTTCCGTGCGATAATTTCAACGATTCTTTAATTTTATTAGCGTTTTCATAGACCCCCACTCTATTCGTTTTGCTTTCCTTTTACGATTTGGGTTTTTGCTTCGCGATAATTGATTAAAACAAGATCGTCCAGCCCATAATTAAGCCACATCGTTTACGTACTATCGCTATCGCTACTAGAGATGGGCCGATACCGATATAAACCGATACTTTGGAAACCGATACCTACCGATACCGGTATTTTACCCGATCCTACAATTAAACCGATATTAAATCGATACCGATATTTTACCCGATCCTTCGATTAGACCGATACCGATATATTAATTGATAATAATAAATAAGAAAATTGATGCTAAAACATAGGTTGAAAAACAGTAACTTTATTTTGATAATAACTCACAGCTTATAACTTGAATATGAGTATATGTAGTAGACTAAATATGTAAAACTATTTATTTTGAGAATTTCTTATATTTTTGGAAATTTCTTAAACTGTATCACAAAAAAAAACACTTTTTCCCCATGTTAACACTCGTTCAACTTGAACGCATCAAAAGAAATAATGCTAGTTGTATTATGTAATGAAGCAGTATTTAAAGAGGGCACTTTTTCAAAAACGCCAACTTTTCAACTTTTTGTGGCTTCAGACGACTTCTCTTTGGAGTGACAGAATCCCCAGTTATGTTAAATGCGCGTTCACAATCAGCCGAAGTTGGAGGAATCGTCAACATCTTTTGGCCAAACAAGTGAGATTTGGATATAAAAGTTCGTTGTTTTTCCACCACAGAGAAGGACATTCATTTTTATCACATTGACCATTAAGGTAGGATTCTATTTCGTTCTTAATTTTCAATCTTAGAGATCCAACTGAGGATAAATCACCCACGTTTGAAGAATTTTTCTTCTTGAATTCTTCAAAATCATCCCATATGGTCAAAGAATTTTTATCAGGATGAAGAGAATTTTTACTGGATTTAGCATTTTCTTGCGCTTGAGGTTCCTGAATATTTTGGCTCTTTAGTGCTATGGAATAAATCTCGTCTCCTATTTTCCCTTTCACGATTTCCACATTCTGCAAAGGAGGAAAACCATTTACTTTGTAGCGTGGATCCAAAAGAGTGCTCATGGCATAGAGGGTGTTTTTCCATATCTTTAAATCTTGTGTTCAGTGACTTCAATATTGCGTTTCTCATTTCCTTGATGCATTCATGTTCTTCCATATAAGGCGATTCTAATCTGTTTAAGAGCAAGTTAATACCAACCATCACTGATCCAAGGGTGCAATTCGTATTTTCAAAACTTTTGCTAAGTTGTTCAATTGGGCGTAAGAGAGTCACCGGTTGCTCTAATACAGTAAAATCGATGTCGCAAAGCTGCTCTGGACAAGCAGTATTTCCAAAAGTGTGTTGTAGGGCTAGTTTTTGTTCAACTCCCTCTCAACCATGTAGAAGGTTGAGTTCCAACGTGTTGGCACTTCTTGAGAATTGTATGGGCTGGTACTCCAAGGGTTATTTGAGGACGCAGATGATCGGTTGAAATGTCCCACAATGGACCGAGTTCTTTTTAGAATTTCCCCTTACGTATTTTTCACAGGTTTCAGACCATCTTTAATAACCAATTGAAGGGTATGATCTACGCATGGAAAGCTCTTCAAATTTCCAATTCTCACAGCAGCAAGCATGTTTGCCCCGTTGTCAGTTATTATGGGCAACACTTGGCACGTTGAAATTTTCCAGAAATTTAAGTTTTCATTGAGCATTCTCCATATATCTACTCCTTTGTGTACACAGCTAAATAGCTTCACATTCAAGAGAACCGTGTGTCTGGTAACACTATCATTAGTGTTAGCGTAAGCCTTAAATAAGCGTTGTTTGTCCTCGAAGTCCACATGCCCGTAGTTAGTGCAAATTTAGGTTCCTTGTCCTTAGTAGTAGGGACTATACAGATACGCATGGATCCAAGATGGCCGCCACCCCAAGATGGCCGCCACTACCCAACTCCAACCAAACTGCCAATCCTAGATTGTGTTATTTTATGGAGAAATCTCACCTGATATTCCCTACCTTCCACCGTGCTAGGGGTATTCCTGCCTTCCACCATGCTATGCCCCAAACCAGTCTAAACCAACCCAGACTTGTGTTATTTTGCCTGATTTCTGTTTGAATTTCCCGCCATAAACCTTTTTAAATATGTATGAGAAACAAAGCCCAATATATGTAAAGATTTTTTTAATAACAAGAAAGCAGTATCAGACAATACAGATTAACAAGAATATAGATATAACGAAAATATCAACATTGTTTGTCATCGTCATCAAGAAGGCATAACAAAAATATCGACAAACTTTTGATACCTTGCGGTTCGATCACGGTATCGACTAGACAATATAAGGTCAGTCCGGTCGACTGGGGCGTAGGATTGTTAGAGAAAGATCTTTTAAGTGAAGTCCTCCATTGGTTCTCGAAGATCATGGGCTGAGGCTTGGTTGTTTTTCGCCACTTCGTAGATGTCGTGAAATTGTTAAGTTTGAGAAGGACATCGAAGTCGTGATTCCAATTAGAGACCCACTGAAGAGAACGTGTTCCAACTGGTGCAGGGCACGTAGAACCTTATGCGGTGGGGTGTGACTTGGGAGCTTTTACGGGCCATATCCCATAAAATTCTTCGTTGACCCTTTACCTCCCAAAAGAAGTTACATTCGAGCCACTGTAGGGTATGGTCTTCTTGTCCAGGTCTGGTTGTCGGCGCCGGAACTTCTCCTTCATTGCGAGAGTCATATGCATGCATATGACACTGCAATGAAGTTAAAGGTGATCCCTCTCTACATCGATTCATGAAACTCCACATCATCGTTGGACCCGGTTTCTGGGTCCAAAGATGTTGTGTTGTGGGACGCCAAAATGCGACTTCACACATGAATCGAATTTGGTCTCTTTTCAGGCTATTCCTGAGAAGAGACAGAGGGAAAAATCGAATTTGGTCTCTTTTCGAGCAGCAAACGCTGCGCGAGTCTAAGATCGCTGGAGCAGGACATCTTTGTTAAGAGTAGTACCGCACTTTTGAAGATAACAAGCACTTTTGAAGATAATAATGGTTTAACATAAGAGAGTAGCTAGGCAACTGATAATTCTCTTTTCAAAACCCGGGTCTTATATACTAAAGATATCGAGGCCAAATTTAATATTAGAAGAGTTCTCTAGGTAATGTTTTCAAGAAATTTATTTTTTTACGTAGATGCTTCAAAGATGACGACTTAAAACCTTCCTTGTTTTGAGGAAAATATTTTATTGGATGCGGTTTAATTAACTATTCACGACTTTCACGTAGATGCTTCAAGGATGACGACTTAAAACCTTCCTTGTTTTGAGGAAAATATTTTATTGGATGCGGTTTAATTAACTATTCACGTAGATGTTTCAAGGTTGACGACTTAAAACTTTCCTTGTTTTGAGGAAAATATTTTATTGGAAGCGGGTCGGATTTAATTAACTATTCACGTAGATGTTTCAAGGATAGCGACTTTAAAGGCTTAACAATTTTGTTGTTTTGATGAAAATAAACTGAGTGTTTTTCAAGATTGTCCATGGCTCAATGCGTAAAGGCAGGGTTTACTATGGTGATACCTAAAAGGTGACAGGTTCAAATCCTGGCCCAGCCATCGAGCCATGGCCAATCTTTTTTATGTATAAAATAACGTTAGCCTAAGAGATCAGTGTTAGTTGGTAAACAAGCGTCAGTCATGAATGACGACTTCTTTTTTACTCTAGCGTCTAATACGTGTCTAGATATATATCCAAACAATACCCAGTCAAGTTTTAAAAATTATTTGCATCAGCCCTTAAATTTGAGTAGTGATTATGAAGTTGGGTTGGCAGAAATCATATTTCCAAATCATTGGGTGAATATAAGCGAAGATTTTAACAAATTCAAAATTCAGGTCATAGAAGATCCAAATCGTGGCAATTATACGGCTGTTCGTGAGCCTGTTGAATATTATAAATTAGAGTTACCAGCCAACCTTTATTCCAAGACCAAGGAGTACGAACTTCCTAAAAATATTGTAGAGCTTTTAAATGACGATGTTAGAACTCATCCGTATTTAAAAAATAAATTACTTTTTAAATTAGTTAATAAATATAAAGACGGAGCTCGTGCAAATAATCAGCTAGATTTAAACTTTCCCGTTTAAGTTTTAGGCGATGAAAACATACGGGTCAAAATACCAGATGGCTCTCCCCTATCCACATTATTTGAGTTTAAGGGGAATAATTTCGAAGACGTTCCTTTTATATCCAAATTTCCTGTATCAAAGCATGCGCGAAAAATATCTTTAAATTACACTAACAATTACGTTGAAATCGAAATTGAAAATGTTGGAAATAGTTTCAAAAAAAAATTTGATTACAAGTAATTCCTAAGACAGCTCTGAAGCGCAAAACTAGCCACGAAGTTCCGTCGATAAGAAAAAAACCTCAACCGGAATATAAGTCTGTAGCCCCATCTATGCCTATTTTACCGCGAACTACTCCCTTTCTTCCGATTCCTATTACTGCAGCTAAGCCCGTAGTACCTGTACAACCGCAGCCAACCAAAATAACCCCTCCTCCAAAACGAAAACCTTCACCACCACCCAAAATAACCCCTCCTCCAAAACGAAAACCTTCACCACCACCCAAAATAACCCCTCCTCCAAAACGAAAACCTTCACCACCACCCAAAATAACCCCTCCTCCACCACCCCTGAGACGCTCCTCTCCTCCACCACCACCACCAGCCCCGAAACAAACCCTACCACCGCCCCCGAAAGCCTCTTCTCCTCCACCACCCCCGAAACCCCCCTCTCCTCCACCACCCCCACCCCCGAAACCCCCCTCTCCTCCACCACCCCCACCCCCGAAACCCCCTTCTCCTCCACCGCCCCCACCCCCGAAACTCCCTTCTCCTCCACCGCCCCCACCCCCGAAACCCCCCTCTCCTCCACCACCCCCACCCCCGAAACCCCCTTCTCCTCCACCGCCCCCACCCCCGAAACCCCCTTCTTCTCCACCACCACCCCCACGCTCAAGACCCCTCGCCCCCTTTGAACCATTAACACCCACGCCTTCGCCCACACCCCCCTCATCTCCAGAGCTACCCGTTTTACCTACTCCCTCACCACCGGCTGTTGAGGAAATAGTTGTGTTTCCAGAGCCAATCGATCCGCCCGCCAAAAAGCCTGAACCAGTCGATCCGCCAGCAAAAAAGCCCGAGCCGCCCATTAACCCGGAAGATTATGATAACTACAGAATATTGTTTCTACCGCAAACTTTTAGAGCCAGTGACACGCCTGAGAAAAACGCCGAAGGGCTTTATCGGGCGGAAGCGCGGACTTTAGAAAAATTACTAATAAATAAAATTCAATTCACATATCACGTAGTAGATAATTGGGGCTATGCTATCGTGTATAATTTTAGCACACCAGCATGGGCGGAAATTAAATTTTCTCCCCAATTAGCTAAATTGCTCAACCTCGACCCCGATAAATATTATACCGGAAAGCAGCAATGCGGTCCCTTAAGCCTCACGATACAAGAATATACCATAAATGAAAACAATGCCTATCTAGAATATCGAGTCAATAGTACCATTAAGCATTATACCGCCTGGGAGGAGCCATGGATTTATTTATGGTTCTCGGTGTCAGGCGAGTTTAAAGCGAAACAATCTTTGGAGGATGATTTTAAAATATATTATGAAATCGCCGAAGAGCTCAAAAGAGATCATAACGGTGAGACCAAATTGGCGTGGACCGGTTAGGTTTGGTTTGGTTATGTTAAGTTTTGGTTTGGTTTGGTTGGGTTAAGTTACGTTAGTTTTGGTTATGTTTGGTTTTGTTTGGTTAGGTTAAGTTACGTTAGGTTAAGTTTGGTTAGGCGAGGTTAGGTTAGGTTCACCGTAGGTAAAACGTAGTTAAATTAAGTGCAATAACACATTTTCAACTCACATTCATTTCAACAAAAATAAGCCGTGATGAGGATAAAAATATATATAATGCAAAACCACACACTAGAACTTCTAGTTCAATAAAACTTCGGTCCAATGGGACTTTATTATAAATAAAATCGAACCTTTTGGCCACGTTCGGTCGAATGGGACACCACAAAAAACCCCTTCTCTCCAATGGAAATTCGGTTCAAAGGGACCAAAGCGAGATTCTATTATATCTTTTCAAAACAGTTTATTTAAAAACACTCTTTCAGATATTAAATTGTGTCCAGATGAAGCTCCTCTGATAGATGGAGTGTGTCATTGCAAAACGCCAGATGATTGTAAGAATTATCTGTGCGACAGCAAATTTTACGAACCATCCTGCGACACAGCCCATAAACCAGAGGGGTGTTTCTGTTTGAATATAAACCGAGACGAATATTTTTAATGTATTCAAAATTATCTGAATATATTCTGTGTAATCTAAGAATTATAATATTAAGAATAATTAAATGAAGCATTATATTCATTAATTTGTTTTAAATATATTATTTTTACTCCCAAAGGCAACCGGAAGTACATACTAAATCTATACTAATATTATAATTAAATTATTTGCTGGCTATACGTATGGGTTTGTTACGCCAGTCTAATTTAGATTAGTTTTGCTTATGCTTAATATAAGATTAGACTTCCTAAGCAAAATTTAGATTAATAGTTAAAAAATATACTTGTTACTTCCTCAGTAATTCAACGTATTTTCCAAAATAATGATGGTTACATTTACTTTCTTTCTTAATAACTTGACGCCTAGGTTAGATAAGGTTTGGTTGATAAACTAGAAGGCTGCAGAAACTAAGCATAATATTGATGAAAGACGAAGATTCATTCTTTGGTTGCATTTAGACAATTGAAACAACATTTTCTTTCATAGTTCATGCTAACTCTGTTAGTACCAAAAAGTAATGTAAAATTAATACTCTGTCCTTGCACGTGCTCTTTCGAAAAAAAACACGAAATTTCTTGATAAAATATTTTGGGCAAATTCACTTTTCGGGAACAAAAGAGGATATTTTTTTAGTAAAATAATGGATGATTTATAATCATGTTTTTAAACTGAAAAAATTAATATCTGGTACTTCAGTCATTCCATTTTGTTTACTTATTAATTAATTTCTCTAGCCTTTTTATTAATTTGTTTTGGGGTTGGGAATTCTTTCATCTTATAAACGGCATCCCAAAGTATAATAAAACACCATGTTAGCAAACACTCCGTTTCAAATGAAGCATGGATAATCTTTCTAGTACACATATTGTCTTGCTTTTTAAAATTTATTTTGCATTTGAAATAGTTTATGTTCGCTTGAATATTCAACAACGACTTGCTATGACATTTTTCTTTTTCATTAAAACGAAGATTAATCATAAATTTGGAGAAACAATACGTTTTTTGAATTAAAATGTCAGATTATAAAATGGAAGAGTACACGAGTCGACAATTTTTCAAAGGCATAGTTGCGAAACATAAAACACTACACTTAAGAACCTTCGAATCATTTTTTCGAATGGAACAAAATAATTGCAATTGATATTCAGATCGTTTATCTATATCTATATGAATCAAGGCCTGACTGACTGATTGACTGACCGATAATACACGGCCAGCCAAAACCGATTGCCCTAAAAGGCTGAAAATTTGCAGGAACGCTACTCTTAAGTAGTAGGCGCGTATTATGAAAGATTTTATCAATCCGACGCCATATTAATAAATGGCGCCCAGAAATGTAAAAAATCTTCTCTATGCAACAAAGTCCGCTCGTTCAACCGATTTCACAAATATTTAGTACACTGGTTTCCTTTGAACTATATAAAGGCTTAATGGTATTTTGGGTTTGATTTGTTGCCATCTTTTTAAATGGCGGCCAGAAATTTAAAAACCCTTCTTTATGGAATAATGTCCGCCTGAAAAGTAATAAAATATGTCCCGACGGGCTGACGGGCATCGCCGAGTGCCTTCGCTAGGGTGCTACAAAAATATTAATCATCGGTAAAATCCGCGAGAGGATCAGATAATTTTCATTATGTTAATTACTTTCGGAAAACATAGAAATTTCCATTTCGTGATTACTAAGTAAATCTAGGTACACTACTAAAATATAAAACCAACTTTAAATCCGTTTCAGATTTTGTCAGACAACATATGTCCATTTTCCTGATCAATCAGGTCTACCTGAACACTATCATAAGGTTGCCTGCTTTTGAGATGCATATTAACAATAGTGAGACTGAAAACGAATTTCTTTTTGATTATTGCTTGGGACTATAAAGAAGCATAATGGGAATTTGAAACCAAGAACGATTCCTTTGTGAATATAAACGCTAAATAATTATTATAATTTAAAACAAGATGGCCCCGGCCAGATTAACGTTTTGCCTGGCTTATTTGACCGTTTTTGTTTATTTAACTATAAAATAGCTTTCCGACCATGAGAAAATGAATATAGTATGATTTTGGTTTACAGTTTAATGAAATAAGTAACAAATTTCTGTCCAATGAACTGGAACAATATTTTTTTCTTTTTTCTCAATGCAAAAGTAACATTTGTAGCATAATATATGACTGGTAGCTAAAATTAGAATTTAGAAAAACTAGCTCGGGAGGCACGTTTACTGACGAAATATTCCGCGTTGTTGACGTCATACCCAGGTCACCACCCGTCTATCGCGTAGCGGATTTAAAGGGGGAGCAAATTTTGGGTGTTTTCTACGGCGCTGAACTACAAAAAGTCTCGTTACCCGAGACTAAATTATGAACACTTCGCAAATAAACGCTCTTTTAACTTGCGACCAATGAACGCGACCCTACTATTTAGGATGCTTCCCCGTAGATAGACTCCCAGCACATCCAAAAAGGCCCAAATTTTGCTTTATATTCAATAACGAAGCAGCTGGAGAGGCTGGAGAACATTGGATAGCGTGCTTTTCTAACAATGACACGGTAGAAATGTTTTGCACTTACGGAAAGTCGCCGCGATACTATAAACTTAATCTAAAACGATACGGGAAACGAGTTGTTTACAATAAACAACAAATTCAACATCCATTCTTTCAACTGTGTGGTCTGCACGCCGCCATGTTTTTAACACTCCGTTGCCAGGGCGTGGCTAGAAAGACGATATTAGACGCCATCTATGACCAGAATCTTAAACTTAACGACTATGTCGCTTTATTATATTTATCTTTACATTTAAAAAAACATGTACACAGATATTGTTCGCAATAAAACAATTTTTATTTTGTCTAAATATTACATTTAATTAATATCGCGCCATTTATTGTGCCTCTTTCTCCTCTCGTTAGATGGAACCAGCGGTCCTAAGTTTTGAAGTTCATCTTTTTTCTTCCGAGGCTTTTTTTGTTTTTTTTTCTTCTGCTTGGCAGAGGCGCTTTCAAACAGGTTTTCCAGGTCCGTTAAACTTTCCGCGTTGTCTTCTGGTATATTTTCCTGTTCATCGAGGACTTCTTCTTGAAAATTGCCGTCGTCATTGCGATTTGCATATCCGACAGCGCCTTCTTCTTCTTCTACCTCTCTTTTTCGCGTGAAAAATGTTTTTTGCAAACTTTTTGCCAAAATTTCAGCTTGACGCTTAACCATATCGCCAACATAGGTTGGCCCAAATTGCTGGTAAAGTTCATCAGGTGTAGGGGTTCCGGCTTCGCTTTTTAAAACTCTCTCCCGAGGCTTAATTTTATAGCGTGGCGGCGTGGTAAAAGCGCTACCTGAGGAGCTTAAGGAGGGAGATGACGTGGCAGAACTTGGCCATGAAGATTGTTTTTTTCGAGGCGGCGTTTTAGGGGTGGCCAATAATGGCGGTATAGACGCGGCTGAAGACGCCATTGAAGGCATCGTTACTTCAAATTTTGGTAAGGGGATTTTTTTCTCGATACTTAAATATTTATTAAAGGCGTCTAAATATTTATATAATTTATCACGAGCACTCAATGGCGATTTTAAAATATCATCAATCTCTCGGTCCAAGTTTGAATGTTCTTGCGCCGCCGTCGAAGTTACGGCCTAGCCGGCACTAGGACCATTTGTTTCATAGTTTAGCCGCTATTGCTTGCACAATTGAGGGCAAGATTTCGGCAAGCAACGTCGTGAGAAATCCACCTGATTGCTGCAAGAGCAACTTCTTTTTGCTTTTCTGCGACAAGGTACTCGATCCTAATTGTCTAATAATTTTCTTGTACTTGGCCAACCTTTTTTTACGGTCTTTACTTAAAAAAATGCCCCCGCCCTTTAAATTCTTACAAATTGTTTGAATGCTTTTTAATTGAGGCGTGCTACTATTGTTTAAGAGTGTACGCCGTTGTTTACAGCTAGTTTGTCGCAAACTTTGTAAATAGGGGACAAATTTGGCAAATTTTGATGAGGGACGCGCTACTACGAGGCGAGAACGTTTTCCTGATCGACGTTTAACGCGCGGCGCCATTATTCAAATGACAATTAAATTTAATCGACATAGACATACATAGGCCCCTCGTGAGGTAGAACTCGAGATCTGAGCCGTAAGTTGTCCGGAGTTTCTTGTTTTAAATCAATTAACAAATAACTATAGGGTTCTCTAGTGGCTAGCCTGTACGCGTCCGTAATACGTTTCGGATTGTCGGGGCTAATCTGTTGGGCTAGATAACGAATAGAGGCAACGTCGCGAGGATTTTTCATTATTATGAAATAGGAAGAGTTTTGGGAAATTATTCGCGATTGGCTACCCTTGGGAAACAGTTGTTGCGTAATAATAATGACCGTATAGCCTAAATGATGCGACGTCACGCACACTAAATCGGCAATATGAGTTTGCTTAAATAGCTGACTAGCCAAATCATCTAGTACCAAGTAGGAATCGCGATGAGTTTCCCAAAATTCCGGATCGGCCGTTGGCAATCCTTGAATAAATTGAATTCCCGGAATCAATTGTTTCAATTTCTCGTAGTTTGGTTGCCAGGCCGCGTAGCAATAAATAACCTTTTATGCGGCGGGTCGAACATAAGTTGATGATTTTGCAATAAGTTACTTAAAAGAAAGCTTTTTCCCGCTTGCGTCGGTCCCACAATTAGAAACTGGGCGGGTGTTTGGAACTTTAAAGAATGCGAGACTGACTCGGTTGGATTCATCTTGATTAATAAACATTTTTATTTTAATTAACAGTTTATATATATATATAATATATATAAACAAAAATACAATTAACTCAAAACCCAAAGACCCTTAATAAACACAAATTAGAAAATATTAAAACAATATAAACGAAACCCTTTTACCCAAAAAAAATTCCCCTATTAAGTAATTGTTTTTTTTTAAAAAAGTTTCTCTTCTAATTCCAGACAACGCTGGCGGAAGCGTTGGGCGTTGAGGAGGTTAAAGTTGACGCGCGACTCGGAGGGTGGCAGGATGTAAACACGCACTACAGTAGCAAACACGACGGATGGATGCGCACACGCACTTTTTCGGTTCCCGACCGCTCTTCGTTGGGGGTTGGGCATGTCTGGACCAGATGGTCGCAAACATCCGTGCCCTCGTTGGTCGGGAAGTCGGGAAACCCTTGCCGCAGTGGTTTGTTGTTGCACGGTTTTTTGGAAACCATCGCGCACGATGGACTGTGCTTGCGATGCTCCCTGGATGGACTGTCCGTGCAACGCCACTGGTACAAGGCGATGCCGCAAAAGGCGCAACGCGTCGTCTGTGTTTCTACATCTGCAAGATAGAAACCGTCTTTGGCCAGGGCTTCGATGGGAACGCAAGATTCCCACAAGCTCTCGAAAGTATGTCTTCGCCTAGCCTCGTAATTCATGCGCGAGAGATGTTGAAGCGGATGCTGACTCTTTAAAACCGTACGGTCGACTGGTTGTCAAATCCGCGTTCAACACTCTTTTGTCCGAGGTTCGGCGAAACTTCTTGGTGAGCTTAACTGTCTCCAACTGCAGCTTGTATTTATCCCGTTTAAAATTAAAGGGGACATTGACTATAACTTCCTTTTCCGGATTCATCGCTACACTTTCAAAGGTTTCAAAGTCAATTTTTTCAAGATTTTCACGATTTAACGTTAAGCCTTTAATTTTCTTGACTTCTTTTCCTTTGCTAGTGCGAAACGAGTAACTTTTTGCGCCGGTACTACAAAAGGAAGTTATATAATCACCGCCGAGTTCATCCGCCCAGCAACCGATATGATTGCCGGTGGGAATGTTAAATTCTCCCGGTAGATGGCGGTAGATTATCGAGTCGGTGTCACAATACAAGGCTGCGCGGTCTAATTGAAGCAGCATCTTGTTCAATTCGAGTCGCCCGTAGCAAGAAACGAAGCTCCCCACAATGGCCGAACCCAGTTTGTAATCCGAAACGTAATCGCTTTTGGCGTTATACGATAAGAGAGCGATTGACTCCGTAATTGGCCGCAAATCGACTAGTTCCAGAGTGTAATCGCTCGCGTATCGTATCAATTCGTAATAGTTGTTAATAAAGATGCTGCGAATTTTACCGGTATTTAAAGCCATGCGACCCCAAAGAGAATTTAAATTAATTTTTGCGATATTACGCAGGGAAGGATTTGATTGAATATCCGCCACTGTTAGAGAAAGCTTTTCATTCCGGTTCATATCCGCGATATACGCTTCTTTTTGCAAAGGCGTTTGCGCGTGAGCGGGAAATCCGGAATTCTTCACTTTCAAGGCGATAAAATCAGTCATGTACTGCGAGAAGAAGTATTCCTTTTTGGGATAGTGATAAACTTCGAATATATCGAGGAGTTTATAACCATGTTCCAAAGCGGCATAGACTTCGACCGTTGGCCAGACTGATTCGAAAGCCCGTTCATTGACAGTGTGATCGCAGATTTCCGCTCGCAGTTCTAAACACGTGCGACAGAGGGCGTAGGCTAATTTACCACCGCTGCGGAAAGGAATTAAGGGGATGTGAAGATCTTGAGGGGCCAGCAGACGACAACTCATAACACCAAAATACCACCCTGGCGATTTGTCAAAATCTCTGTTATAGATAATGGGAAGGCCGCTAGGGTACGGAAAATCACGACAGACTTTCGGATACAAAGAAATAATATCCTTGTAGAAAATTTTCTCCTCGCCTTGCACGTGGCAGTTGAGAACAAAATTTTCCGTTCGTCCCCCATAGAGAGCGCTACGAGCTGATATTTGAGGTCGAAAAGTTAAACTTTTGCAAAAGGCCTTAGCTTCGGCGTTTTCTTTTAAAAGCTTAACAAATTGACACTCAAAAATCGATGTGTACTCGTAGCCGGGCATATTCTCTTTAATAAACAGCTCTCTATCTAGAGTCCGCTCGTACAGAAATCTGTTGCTGGCCTTGAGTTGGGTATTGTAGACATTTAGTTTTTGACATGGACAACCGTGAAAGTAGCAACCGTGGAAATCGTAGATTTTGGGCGGAGTTTCGCTATAACCATCGACTAAATAGCGACCCACGCGATATTCACCCCCGTAGCTTAAAGCAGTGCGCAATTTTATATCTTCCGTTTTCTCCACCCAAGCGAGATATTTTAAGCTAATTTGACTGTGATTAAATTTTGCGTTATAGCCATTAGAAGGAACGATACCCATGCTGTAAGGTTTATAGTAATTGTTAAGATAAATAGTTGTTAGAGCACCCGCCAAAGTAATATTTTTTAAGCAGAAAGGCTCTAATTTTGTTAGATCAACGTAAATTTTTCTAAAAGCCTCGAGGCCTTGTCTCAGGACTCGGACATCTTGAATGCAATATTTAATAAGCTCCTCTTTGATGTTGTAAATAGATCCTTCCATTGACGCGTACCAAGTTTGAAAATCTCGATAATCATTGGCTTTCATTTGAGCTACGTTAAAGTACGAAGCTTCAGGGATGACGCCAATGTAATTAAGGTTTTCTTCGGTATGAAAATCAAATGGAAAGAATCCTTTCGCCACATCGCCGAGGCTAAACATGCTGGTGAAATTACGCAAAGGCTGACTAATATAGTTATAGCTATCGAGGAATCTAATTTGCGGCCCCTCAAGATGAATCATTAAAATTTTCCTGCCGTCAAAAATAACGGCAGGGGTGACGTGTCTATGAACTAAAGCGTTAAGAATTAAGAAGTTATCAAAAGCTTTCGCGTAATGAGCTACGACTTGAGTGTTAGTAAAGCGTGGTCGGTACGTTTTACGTTTTTGTCCAGTCAAAACTACCTGCTCTACGCTAAATAAATAATTTAAAAATTGCTCGACGCAATTGGCGCCGTAAAAATTCTGGTTTCAAAGCCAGCTTCAGTCTCTACGTCGCAAACTAGTAAAATGGGTACGTGGATATTATTTCTAAGAATAGTCTCAATGTCGTAATAAATAAACCGCGAGGCTTTCATTTTGGTTTCCAAAGGCATAACAAAATGCTCGCCTGGCGGATGAACTACTTTACACTGAGAGCATTCGGGATTGCAGTCGTGATTGTCCCCCATCAGCCGCCCACACTCTAAACATCGTTTCTGACTATCGCAGGTGCCATTAAGAACATGAGTGTCGAAGCAGGGGCCGGGGAAGAAATAGCGGTGGCATTTGTCACAGCGTTTTAAAACGTCCTCGCTGGTCGAATGAAAAGCTTCTCCTTGGCAGCGGAAACAGATATATTTCGTATCCTCGGGGCATTTATGCTCTTTTAACAATTCGTATTTATAAAACGATTTTAAGCATAAATCTCAAGAGATACAACCCCCCATCATGCCGTGCCAAGTTTTTGCAGGGTGGATATGGTCGCCAATTTTTAAGAGATAGATAAATTTAGGAGCTTGGGGTCCTTTGAAAAATATGGTAAAATTATTCGCAGCATCAACTACTACGATCCGATAATGGGGAGCTAAATAATTTTGAAATTTTTGAATATCCTCTAGAGTAACGAAACCTTCGGGGACGCCGGCTTTTCGGTGCAAGATTTTCGCAATGTTACCTTGAAGGTCACTATTGCGTCTCAGTTTGTCAAAATTGTTCCGATTAAAGGGAGGACCTTGCTTATTTTGTTGATAAAAATTGCGATCGGCCATCTCTTTACCCAGAACTAAACTTCGAGCAAAACAGAGATTATCATTGTTCTCAATAAAAATAAACTGGTTATTTTGTTTAACAAAATAATCCAAATTAACCAAAGTTCTATTTTTAATGGATTTGTAATAAGTCCCTATATTCGCATCGAGGTTTAAAACAATTATGTCAAACTGAAAATCTTCCCCATTAAAGACAAAGTCCCGACTAGATTGCGTCACTCTATAGATGGTGCGCATTATTCGTTTACTGGTGAATTTATCAATTTTTATAAATTTAATATTAACGGGGGTCGTCAATCCGGGGGAGCTTAAAACAAATCGAACCCGATTATACCCGGGATTCTCGGTTACTAATTTCCGTATAACTTCGTCGAGAATTTTTCGAAAAATTCGAAAAAAATCTCGCGTTGGGATGTCATCCAAATTTTTGAAAGCTATACGCAAATCGATTTGTTTACAGTGCCATTTGCGACTCGTTTTGTCTAGCTGCCGCTCAATTGTGTAGTACCGGTTTACCTGCGCGTGTTCTTCTCTCTCACTACCCTCCGAGTCGCTGCCGCTGCTACTGCTGTCGCTCATTTTTTAAATTTCTATCAGAAATAAAACAATTAGAAAAAATTTGGCTTGCAGATTTATTGTTAAATAGATACGTACTTTACTGGGGGGCTGCTGTTTAGCTTCCTCGTAATGTTTGACAACCTGCACCAGCTTGTGGAAGGCGTTAAGTATCTTAACGCCTTCACTATTGTTTTTTTTTTTAGGACTGTCTTTACCCTCTTGTGGTCACACTCCCAGACCTTATCGGGCTGGGAGTTTTTGATGTCCGAGAATTTGTAGATTGCAAGATCCACGTAGAAATCCCCCTGGCGTGGGGGACTTTGGTCTCGTAGTATTGACCGTCTTTTCGAAGGCGAAAAGAGCCTTCGATCCCGCTGGATCCGACAATATTTTTTTGGAGTACCTCCTGTACAAAGCTCTCGTCGTCGGAGTCGATAAGAACTTCCGGCGGCGATGGTCTTACAAATTGGGTTAATGCGCGGCGACCGCGACTAGGGCCTGGTCGATCCCCGGGAGAAGACGGCGGAGACTCAAGAAGTGATTGAGAGAGCGATTGCGATTCTTGATAGTGACTCATTGCTGGTAGTTCGATTGTGAAAATCTACTGCCGTTGCTCCAGCTTTTATACCAAAATCTCAGGGCCATTTTTTTTTAGAATACAGGCCCAGATATGGTTTTTTTTTTATAAAACCACCTTATTTTACTTTTATTAAGTGTATCAACAAGCGATTTGTTAATTTAACCTTTAATGCATTTTTTATTGACGAGTTGATACTGGAGATTATGATGGATATTAGCGTAGATACGCATACAAAAAACACCTCTATAGTTTAATATTAATATACGTTTATTCATATTTAAATCATGTTAAAAATAATTTCACTTCCTCCCAAAATAATTACTTTTAACCTTCATCAAAAAATTTTCCTATAAGGAAATCTTATACATATTATTCAAAATATATTATTCAAATCACGCCCAGACAGGCTCAAACAAACTTTGCATACCAATAAAAAACCTACCCCCTCGGCCTTCTGTCAAGGTAACTTCTTCTTAACCTTCGCACATAAATTTTTAATATCACACGATCTTATTTGAATTATTTAAATCGTGACTAGACAAGTTTTGCATATAGAAAAATAAACCTAGACCTTGGAGAGATTTCTCATTCTATGAATATATACCTAATTAACTTTTTCCTTATTATCGAAAAAATAGTTTCTTAAGAATCTTGAAAGCTAGACACTATTAAATTTAACCTCCATAATTTACTATATAAGCCCCGTGTTTCAAGGTGAAAGTTATCAGTTGTTTAACTTCTGTTACTTAAACACCAATCCCAACCCAATAAGATGTCTTTCTCTACCGCTCCTCGATTACCCGCCCTGTCGTTTGTCAAAATTCATCCGGCAGCGCTTACTCCTCGTCGTGCCACTCCCCAGTCGGCCGGACTGGACTTATATTGTCCAGTAGATACCGTGATTGAACCGCATGGTGTCAAAATCTTGTCGACCGGGTTAGCCGTTATGCTACCGGCGAACAGCTACGGTCGCATTGTCGGCCGTAGTAGCTTAACGGTCCAAGGGCTGTTTGTCGCCGAAGGGACTATAGGTATGTTTATTAGTTATTTTATAATGCCCAACAGTATAATATTTCTAAAGAATAACAATAGACGCCGACTATCGGGGCCCCCTGAAAGTGGTCAAAGCCAACGTAGGGGAAACCCCCTACACTGTCCGGCGAGGCGATAGAGTTGCCCAATTAATAGTTACACCGGTGCTATTGTTAAGGCCGGTGGAAGCAGCGGTAAATAACTTTAGTTTTTAATTTAGGATTCAGCGTGTAACACGTTTTATATGTTGTTTCTAGAATCTAACCCCAACGCTTCGTGGGAGTGGGGGGTTTGGCTCGACTGGTGTCTAGTCATTTTTTAATGGTGGTGGGTTCTTTTGTAAATATCTTTGTTATTATTATACATGTCTTTTTGCTAGTTATTGTACATACTTTATGTTATTAAAAATTTTTATTTGTAAATTTGTATTTTCTTTTCAGACTTATAATTATAGGCTTATTGTACTAGCTATTTAAATATCATTTACTATTGGAACCCTCCCAATATGCTGTGCCGCATTTTCTTTTTTTGTTTACGGGTTCATAGTTAACGTTTCATTAACTCTTTACGAAATCGAGCCCCTTACTAGCAGGCCAGCGATGAATATAGTTTAAGTTTTGGTTTGAGTTAAGAAGATGACGTCATGGGGTTTGAAAATAGCCTGTAAGAGCTCGGGCCAGTCCGGACTTGTCTGAAAACTTTGGTTTGAAACCAATCTAGGGTTGGAAGTTTGGTTGGAGTTGGTTGGATGGCGGCCATCTTGGGGTGGCGACCATCTTGGATCCATGCGTATCTGTATAGTCCCTACTACTGTCCTTCAAGTAAGGTTCTAGAAATTGCTTTGTTTCTTCACTCTTAGATTGATACATATTATCAAGAGCTTCAGTTGAAAAGTATTTGCTCCCTGGTATTTCGTATCTGGGATCCAAATTGTTAATTATCTTCTGGAATGGTCTGTATTCTACGACGCTAAAATGTTTGTTATCCTTAATAAGAAACTCAAGAGTAGCTTTGGTAATGACTTTGTGTCTATAGTGATCTTTGCTGTAGAATTTTCTTTTGTTATAGCACTGCTCAACAGTTTGGCCCTTGAATACTGGCCAACTCCTTTCTGATGTTTTTGAACTCGTTGGTATTTGTGGTCCTGAAGAGCTACATGAATGTGGAGAAGCTGGTAGTTGGTTTGTTGATTTGCTTGAGGTAGTATTTTGATTGTTGTTATAAACCCTAACAGTTATGTGACGAACGTTTTTAAGATGCTTTATGAAGTTGGTGGTATTAAATGTAGTACTTTTTGTCCCTCCACTTTTAATTGAAATTTCACAAATGACGCAAACAGCAGTGGAATTGTCTTCAGGGTTGACAGTGAAATAATTCCACACTGCAGCTTTTCTTGGGGTACTCATCATTGGCTACTCACTTCAGCTGAAACAATAAAAGACATGTCAGTTAGAAAAAAGTAACAGAAAACAACAAATTTTTATGGTTTTTGTTTTATATTCGAAAATACTTAATTGATTAAGTTGATATGAACTGATAAAAATTCAACTGAGCCAACCTTGCAATCTGTAAACAACGGCTATTCACTCTGCTTTAATTCTGTAGACTTGTGATTCGTTAAAAATTAAGTGTTATGGCGCCATCTGCTCTCAACATAAGTATTATTCTTTAAAAAATATCGGGAAGAAATATCGGTTCGTTTTTAACCGATACGGATACATCGATTAATGCCAAATATCGGTACCGATACCGATATGGGATCGGTATCGGCCCATCTCTAATCGCTACTACAATAAATATGCTTCTAGTGAAATATTTCCAAGTATACCGGAACGCCGTACTTCCACATTTCTGTTAATTTTTAACTACCACTACTACTACTCGGGTAAAACTAAAAGACTTATGGGCTAATTCGTGTAACAAAAATAAAATAACGTTTAAATAATATTCCAAATAATCTAAACATTAATATTCAAACTAAAATATTTCGTTACACTTAAAGGTTTAGAAAGTTCCCCATTGTAAAACTCAATAGTTTAAAGCTAGTCTTTCGCTATACCCATTTCTACAGATACATTTGTCATGCTGGACGTGATAATGGCAGGAGATAAGGGTTGACGCCTAGTTGGGATGGACAGGTCGGGGTTGTGTCCGGAGCTTACTTTGAACTGTAGATTCTTACTTGAAAAGAATTAGTCGTTGATAGCTTATACCTTAATCCTTTAGGAAACTCATAGTCGGGCCTTTTCTTTTCACATGTCCCGAATACATTTATTTTAAAATGGTCAAAGCACCCTTTTTTCTATATTCCGCGTCTTTTCCATATTGGAGAGAGAGAGAGAGAGAGTGGCGTCGGTGGTCTGTGGCTACCGCGTCCCATAATTATAGGCCCATGTACATCTTAGATTTTGACATTTTCTTACCAAGCATTGAGGTTGCCAACAGAAGATTATTGCCAAGATGAAAACCTCAACTTTGTACGCAGTTTACTAGCGTGGGAATGGGATAAATTTTCCCGCCAACTGAACTCTACCGCGATTGGCCAGGCTCAAACCATAAGGTCATTTGTGAGTGGCCAGGCTCTGCTACGTCAATAATTTTTATAATGTTATTGGTGAAATGAGAAGTATCAATCCAAGATGGCAGACATATAAAAGGTCAGACTGGACCGTAAAAAGGTGTGCTTTCTCAGAAGAAGAAGTTCGGGAGCTCTTGACCCGCGACAAAAGAGAAGAGCCATGTTGAGCGCGCTCGGACTGAGAAGTTCGCAGAAAAAGGATTAAGCCCTTAGACCATCTCTGAAGACTGAGAAAGAGACTCTACGCGAGGAGCGTCAAACAAAGATGCGTGTACCCGCGACTACTGTTCCGGTCACCACCGCCTCGATAAACTCAGCCGCATGCGTCGCGAGCTTCAATCAAAGTCAACCAGAGCCTGGCCCATAAACCATAGAAAACCGTAAGGTTTAACTTTTGGTAAGATATATAAATCGATTCACAGAAAAAAAGTGTTTAGAAACTAAACACTTGCCTAAACACGAAAATGCAACAGATATTTTATCATGTTTAAAAACACTCATGTTTAAATAAGAATAGTGTTTAGGTTTGCAACACCTTATGTTTAGGTTCAAAATGTGTTGATCGCTTGTCATATCTAGTATTTAAACATGTTGAAAGTGGTAAATGTCATGTTATTGTGCTATAATGCTTAGTAACAAAACGTGTTTACACGATTATATGCCTAGCTGTATAACATGTTTTCAGGATTATATGTTTAGGTTTTAAACATGACTAAAGGTTTATAAGCTTAGCTTCCTATCATGTTTAAGGGTTTATAAGCTTAGTTTTAAAGATTTTTGCAGGTTTATCTTGAAATATTTTGAATGGTGTTACGACCTGCGTCGCTTGAAATACATAGGTTGGAATAATTGCTGCGAAATAAGATACATTGTTTTCAGAAAAACCCGTGTCGCTCCTCGTGGGAAAACACAATTTCCGTTGAACTTCAACTTAGCTTAATTTAAACACTTTAGTAACATTGTGCCGAGTTCCACTCAACTGAACCAGCCCCATTCGACTGAAAAACTCTCACTTCCGAGGATTTACGATGCTGTAAAATGGGACAATCCGATTGCACCGAAAAACACTCACTTCGGGTTTTTCCCGATGGAATTTAAATTAAATTAACTTATAACAATTCAGGGCCTACGTAAAATGAACACTAGATCCAAACATTTTCTAAATTATTATTTTAGAACTAAGGATTATAAGAACGAAATAGTAATAAATCAGCAATATATGAAATAATAAAATCAATTGCTAATAAGGGCCAAAGCTTCTAATTCAGAGGAGTGAGACTTTTCTTCGGCTGTATTCAATCGTCGACTTGCATACCTAAGTACGCGTTCTCTTCCGGTAGGGTCTTGTTGAACCAAGACGGCGCCAAGGCCGTGACCACTCGCGTCCGTGTAGATGGCCGTTTCATCGCTTTCAATATAGTGTCCGAGAATCGGTGCCCGAAGAAGGGTTTGCTTTAAATCGTCGAAGGCGTTCTGTTGTATCTGTCCCCATTCCCATGGCTGGTTTTTCTTCAGCAGCGAGGTTAAGGGGTGCGACCGTTCCGCGTGGTTTTTGATGTATCGTCTATAGTAACTCGTTAATCCTAAGAAGGAGCGGACTCCCTTAGGGTTTCTTGGAATAGGAAATTCGGATACGGCCCGTAGTTTGTTTGGGTCGGGTCGTATTCCTTGGGCGTTTACGATATGTCCGAGATATTATACTTCGTCGGCACCAAAGACGCATTTGGACGGTTGAAGGGTTAGTCCAGCATTGCTTATGGCCTGTAGTACCAATTCAAGCCTCTTTTGATGTTCTTCGAACGTAGATGCGTAGATGACGATATCGTCCAGATAAACCAGGGCCATGGTCCATTTCAATGGGCCCAAAACACAGTCCATTAGCCTTTGAAAAGTGGCAGGAGAATTACATAAGCCGAAGGGCATTCGCTTGAACTGGTAAAGTCCGTCTGGGGTGACAAAGGCGGTCTTTTCTCTGTCTTTAGGAGCCACTTCGACTTGCCAGTATCCGCTTGCCAAATCCAGGGTCGAGAAGTATTTGGAGCCCCCTAGATAGTCTAAAGCGTCATCAATTCGAGGTAATGGATAATTGTCCTTCTTCGTGACGGAATTTAGGGCCCTGTAATCGACACAAAAGCGCCAGTCGCCGTTTGGTTTCCGAACTAGTACTACGGGTGAGGACCAAGGAGAAGAGGAGTGTTCGATTACATCTTGCGTCAGCATTTCCTGAACTTGTTGTCCAATTATATCTCTTTCGGTCCGGGCTACTCTATACGGATTTTGATGTATGGGTACGGTCGATCCCGTTTCTATTTCGTGATTTGTTAGATTGGTTTTTCCGATTTCTTCTTTAGACAGAGCGAAGCAAGTTCGATAGGTTTCCAATAATTTTAACATGGCTGCCTTCTCGTGTGCTTCGAGACTTGATCCAATGGTTAGGTCATCTTCGCTTAGACGACGGGAATTTGGTTTCCGTGGAGGGCTGAACTGCTCTTTGTCAAAACCCACACCACACTGGGGGTTTGGCTCTGTGTACTCTAGTACGTTCCTTACCTCTTGTACGACGTCAACCGAAGTCAGTTCGCAACCTTGATGTATTCTGAGCTCTTCCTTTCCCAAATTTACGAGGAATATCGGGATGCATTCTTCGGTAGCTATGACAAAGCTGGCTGGGCAGGCATATTGACGGTTGGGGTCGCTGTGAACTTTCTTCGCAATATAAACTTGTTCATCCCCGTGGAACTTCTTCCCTGTGACCGTTCCAGGTACCCATTTGGCGCTATTTACGGGAATGGTTTCGTTACTGGAAGCGATAACCTTATAACTTGGTCTACTATTGCTGTCGGAATCCTCGCGGGAGTTGTTAGCTTCGCCTAGAGGTGCAGTGTCGTCTTCGTACAGGGATTCGGGTGGTATGTCTATGACGCAGGACTGAGGTAATTTCTTAGGGATTATCCGTAGCCCGAGTGGTTTGGTATACGAAATCGTTAGCTCGTTCTTCTTCACCCAGTCAAATCCTAGTACCATTGGATATAGTGAATTTGGTACTACTAAGAATTCAACTAGTTGTGGTTTTAGATTTTCTATTCTTAAGTCTATCTCTAGAGTCATAGTTCCCAATGGTAAGGTAGTTACACCATCGAAACCCACCAGCTTTGCTCCCGTCCATTCCTGAATGTACTGTGTTAAGTTGGCGTCAACGAGGATGGATTTCTTGATTATACACCGACCGGCGCCTGTATCTATGAGAGCTTCTACTTGACCGATATTGGTTACCCAGGTATACACGAGGGGTACAGGAGAGTCAGAGAGACGGGGTTGGGTCTTTTCTGCTAAACCTTGGAACTGATAATGGATTGTGGGTAAAATCTTGGGGTCTTGCGTGACGTCTATTGGGCTCGGCCTTGCCCCTGGGGGCCTGCCCTGTAGTTTCCCGAATGAGGAAGCGGGTTAGGTGGCATCGGTGGTCGAGGGTGACCAAAAGAGTTCCTCGGGGCACGTGGCGCCACCTGCGGTTGACCAGGGCCCATCATTAATCTGGGATTCGCTTGATAATTTTGGAGTGCCGCGTACGGTTGAGGGTTATAAGCCGTTTGATGAGCTTGACAATCTTGTTGAGCCGCGGGGTTATAGGTCGCTTGATTATTTTGATAATGAGGTTGTCCCGCGTAGGGCGGAGGGTTATAAGCCGGTTGATAGTTTTCGTATTGCGGTAAAACTTGTGGGTAGGACGAAAAATTGGCGGAATAATGGGGAAAGTTTTGATATTGTGGGGGATTGTTTTGAGGTTGAGGACCGTACATGGCAGCCCTTGCGGCTTGGTTGTTACAGGCGTGCGTCGCGTGTCCATATTTTCCGCAACATCGGCATGTTACTGGTTGAAAATCAGTTCTTTGGGGTCGTGTGGTCCGCGGGCCGAGAGTATCTTCATGGTTTTGACGACCTTTTGATCCTTCTAGCTCTAATTTTGTTGAGGGAGGGGCGTAGTGGAACGTGGCCACGGGGGTTTGTGCCTCTACCGTGCTACGATCCCGGTCATTCTCTTCGAAAGCCCGAGCCATTTTCAGTAGCTCGTCCGCAGTTTTTACTCCCGCCGATTTAAGGGACGCAGCGTGCGATCTATTAGCTAGGCCTCGTAAGATATAATCAATTGTTTCTGGTTGATCCGGCATTAAATTACATTTTTGACACAAATCAAGCTGGCCGTAAAAGTAAGATTCGATTCTTTCTCCTGGCTGTTGCAATCGCGCTTTCATTCGAAAAAGCCAAAAACCGCGGTCCATATTATCGGGGAAAGCGGCTAAAAAATCATTGTTCCAAGTCAACCAATCGGTAGCCTTGTCTCCCTTAACTTTTTGCCAGTGGTATGCCGTGCTGTTTAGGGGAAAATAGCCCTTAGCTTGGGTCCGTTTCGCCTCATCAGTCCAGCCTAATTGTTTCGCAAAACGCTCAAAAATAATAACCCATTCCTTTGCGCTTTCCCCATGTTCACCACTGAAGGTTGGGACATTCCAAACTTGGTTAGCAGGAATCGCGATTGAAGCTGCAGGAGTTGGCTTATTGTTGAGAATGTCTACTGCCTGTTTAACTTGCGTTAATAAGCCTTGGAGGTCTTCGGCCGACATTTTAGTTTTGGCGGGAGCAGGCTTTGTCTTGTTTTGATTTGGGTTAATTGAAATTCTCTTACCGTTGCGTAGGCTTGTATTATCGAGGTTATCCGTTAAAGTGTCCTCCACCGATGGTAATTGCCGTAAAATGTTGTCACGTGAAGCTACCGCACTCTGAGAACTAGCGGGAGTCGCCAGGATGATTTGTTTGATTATGATATAGTTTAACCACAATTAATTATAACTGCGTATCGGAGCACAGTCACAAAAATCCCACTTCTGACACCATTTGTTACGCGGGTTTTTAAAAATTAGAGAGAGATTGTAACTTTTGAGAACACGATTTATTTTCTGACCATCTTTCTTAAAATCAAAAATACAAGTGAAGTTGTTTACCCCATTTCGGTACAGTTGGGTATTTTTTTAGTCTCCTGTGGGGCCCAGGTTATTTTCCACTCCAGAGGGAAAGAGTTTAGGTGTCAATAAAAAAGGGGGAGGGGATACCGACCCCTGTTAAAAAAGGAACACTTGTGTCAATTAAAAAAAGGGGGAAAAAGGAAAGCTTAAAAAGTTAGCGTGACAACTATGTGATATATTCATGAAAAAAATGTGATTTATTAAATAAAATTTTAAACGAAGTGTTATATATTCTTCCAAAACTCAATTGAAACTGTTATGAATAAATATAATAGTAAGGTATAATAAACAAGATGGCGCCGGGGAGTTACACTTTTGCACGCCCACTAGTGACTAGAATTAGTATTACTATATTCATTGACCCCGGAAAATTTAAAATTTTCGGTTTTTTTAGATTGTTTATAAAATAGCATTCCGATTATGAATAAAACCAATCTAGTACGAATTTGGTTTACAGTTTAATGAAATAAGTAATTAACAAAATCTGTTCTATGAGTGAACTGGAACCTAATATTTGTAGGATAATATATACCCGAGACGAAATGCTTTGAACATATTCTAGTATGTTCTCTTAAGGACTCAGCTCCAAGGCCCAACTTTTGTCACCAAAGGTCACGTCGCTTAGCGGATAATTTGTACGTTGTTTCTCCTTGGTTTTTAAACTGCCCGGTATTCGAAAGAAGCACAAGTTTTCTGTTTTACTTGAGCTTCTACAACTCTTCACAACAAATTCTAACCATTTTATTCCTAAAAACTGGGTACACACTGCACGTTAAACCGACGAGCCTATTTCTACCAAAATGGCTTCGGTACATGAGCCTGGGGAATCAGAGTTGGTTCATTGTTAAAGCTGTTTTTAAACCGAACTGAAATGAATTTGGGTTGATACTAGTGAGTTAGTGAATAGTGACTCCCTATTTATGACATCTCATCTTGCCCTCTATTGGGTGTATCAGGGAGCACAAATCCAAAGGAGAGTCAAAGATAGAAGGGGGAAGGTACTTTATAACGGCCGGGACCCATGGCTCTCACGCACACCTACCTTGCGCACAGCCGAGGAGTAAGACGTCACGTGATCCTTTGAGAGGGAAATTCAAAAAGGGTAAACCCGAAAATACGGTTAGAGAGAGAGAAAGAGGTGGGGGGAATTGGATTTTAGTGGGTAAAATTTCTGGGGATAAGTCTTTATCGGAATAGTAATGAAGGTTTCGCCTCATCCTCTCTTAACACAGAAAACTCCAGAGCAATCCTTAAAAATGTCTAGAATTGTTTCTATAAAGTAAATGCCTTCAAAAAAATCTCTCGGACTGTTATTTCTAGTTAAAATGTTTCTTAATAATTTTGGTGAAACAAATACACTGGAAAACTTAATGTAGATCGAGTTTATTTAATTATAAGCACTTAAAACGTGCTGTAAACATTTACACTTTCGGCCCAAAAAGGTCAGGGAAAAACCTGGAAAAGTCAGCGAATTTGGTTCTGAAAATTCCGTGGCAACCCTGTATTATAACCATATTTATTATTTTTCTGTGAATATTAAGAGGTTAAAAATAAAACACTGGAAAGGGTCAGTAGATTAAAACATGAAAACAATTTGATAATAACCGTCGCCGAGGCTCTGTAAACACGCACGCGGCACGCGCGATTCACGAAGCGGCACGAGTATCGGAATATCGACGTAAAACTTAAGCCTCGGCCAAAATAACGTAAACAAACTTCTCTGATTTTTTTCTCTCTCGCTTGCACCGACTGCGCATGTGCGCCACGCTCTGTAATGTGACCATACACTACTGCCTAATACGACTACTGACAACTAGTACTGACTATGGTCTAGAGTGTTGACTACAAGAGACTAATTCTAGAGTATAGACGCTAGACAAGATCAATAGTCAATAGACTACAAAACTTTTGTAGGGAAGTTGTAGCCAAGGAGTACTAACTACCTATGAGTAGAATTGGTAGAAAATGTGTTGAGCTAAAAAAATTCTAATAAGGAACCCCGATTTAATAAACTGGTCGCACCGTCTATTTTTCCAAAAACCATAATTAATAAAGTGGTCCCTGGGACCACTGACCCCAAGTTTTGGAATAAATAAACTGGTCCAAGCAATTGACAAACTGGTTTTGGACTTGTTAACCTGTCTTATTTCCTACCCTGCTGACGATCCCATGTAAACAATAAAGATGGCCGCGAGCTACGGACGCTCAGGAGGTTTAAACCTCGGTCTTTAGTGTATCGGGGTCCGAGTAACGGGAGTTTCTGAAGCGTTTGCGAATCTTATTTAAATTTATATTTTTATTATTATGTAACAGATTTATATTACTGAACGAATTGTACCTTATACTGTAGCAGACCACCCTAAAAGTTAGGTCAATGTTTTTCAACTGTTGCTGATATTTAACTAGTTATGCCACCACCTGGATATTTTAAAATCCTTTCCTAACATTAGAATAAGGTACACACTTCGGCATTTTCGCGTATGAGCCAGAGGTTCGGAAAAAACATTGGCAACCTAGGCCATCGTCACCAAAGCAAACTTACAAAAATTTCTCGGCAACAGAGCTGCCAGAATACTAAGTTTTAGGAAGACAAAATAGTAAAATATTGCTAGTCCATTCTTAAACAAAATTATATGTTCTTTCTGGACTGGTACAGTTTTACTACCCCCATTATAGGAAAGGCCTATTAATAATTATCTTAATGTTCTTTTTGTTGATGAGCTTAAGTTGTAAATTTTAAACTTATCTTTTGCCATGGTAAAAATATTATAATAAAGACTAATTTACGAAGAAATACTCATGGTAAACAATAAAACTTTATTAGATTGTAAATGTTCTAATAAAGACGGAGAGCTTTCGACCCGAGGGTCTTCATTAGTCCAAGCCAACTGTTGGCTACTAAGCTAACACAGAATAAAAACCGTATTACATCATCTCGGTTTTTTTGTTAATCAGATTGCGCCCTCTAACGGCTAAGATGTTTATCATCGATCACACCCCATAGTGTTGATTCGCTACAACGCTGATTTAAAGTGTTCCAGATTTTTTAATAAATAGGCCTTCAATAAATTTTCTTTTACGCCAATGTTTTTCGTGATATAAAATCTTTGGTTCTTTAAGGTCTATTATGTGACCTTTCGACTCCCAGACGTGTGTAGCTAAGCCATTCTCCTTATTAAAATTTTTTATACATTGTTTATGTCCATTGAATCTATTTTTTAGAGTTTGTTGGGTTTCGCCAACAGAAGTTTTACTACAGGTTTGGCAATTTACTTGGTAGACTACGCAACGGTTCTCTAATAAATTTATGTTTTGTTTTGGTCTATTTTTAACTAAGTGATTTCTAACCGTTTCCCCCCCCCGCATTGATCAATTGAATACCAAATTTCCCCTTTAAAAGTCTACTTAATTTTTCGCTGTTTCCTTTTATATACGGTAGTGCTAAACATGGCTGGGAGTCGTTTGGGTTACTAATATTATTTTTCATAATCACATGGTTTTTAAAAATAGAATCAATTAGATGGTCTGGATAATTACTATAGATTAATTGCTTTTTAACTAAGGCTTTATCTATGTCAGGTTCGTCGGATATATTTTCAATACGATATTTTAGACTTTTTACTATACCAATTTTTACATTATGGCTATGGCATGAATTAAAATTTAAATAATTTTTACAATCTGTTGGTTTTTGATAGAGAGTGCATTTTAAGCTCAAGTTATTTCCTGCTCTTTCAGTTAAAATGTCAAGAAATGGAAGAATTTCATTGTTTTCAAGTTCTTATGTAAATTTAATTGAATTATCCAAACTGTTTACTAAGTCCAACAATAAATTTGTATTATCCCTAACGTTTTTTAGAATAACAAAGATGTCATCGACGAACCCGACCCATAGTTTAATATTCGTGCCATTCTTTTATGATTAAATAATTTTTCCTCTACAAATTCCATGTTTAAATTTGCCAAAACGCTAGATAAAGGGTTGCCCATGGCTAAGCCTTTAGTTTGAACGTATAATTTTTCTTCAAAACTAAAGTATGTGTTTTCGATGCATATTCGACTAAGTTCAACAATTGAATTAACGGATAGGTCAGTTTGTAACCGTAAAATTTAAAAGGGGGCCTAATTTCACGGCTCACAAAGAATTTAAATTAAAACTAGCAAATTAAGAAGTTCCCAGGTTCCCGTTTAAAGGACTTATTGTCCATGACTAATATTTACCAGGTAGTCCATCCTATCAAGAATAACGCAGTCGTAATAGAAATAATACTTGGAATCTTTATTTAACAAAAACGCGTCCGAACTTGAGCGTAAACTAATACATGAGAGACTACTACTGACAACTGACTGCCCTTTTATAGATTGTAGGCGGGGGTTTTTATCCCCGCGAAAAATGTTTTTTAACAAGGTTGACAGGCGCCACTTCGGGACAATTTAACATTATACAAAAATAATTGTAAAAAATGAAAAAATGAACAAAGCAGACGATGCGGTTTTTCCCCGGGAAGGAGAAGCTTGGTGTGGACGGGTACATCCTCCCCCCCAAAGAAAAGTCGTCTGCTGCGGCACTCTTGTCCCCAATCCGCTGAGTGTTGGGCAGGCGGCGAGGAGGGCCTCCTGGCCTCGGCAGCAGTCTTCTATCGCTGCTAATTCTCGCGATGGCGAATTCCATGGGCCGCGTCAAAACGTTATGTTTCGTTCCGAATGGTCTCCCATGGTTCTCGCGAGATTGATTGACGAGCAAAATTAAAATCACGAGAAGTCACATCTGTGATTGCATGCTCGTGCAAATATTGTTCTACGTCTGCGCGAGACCGAAGAGTCTTGGGCGGATAAGTAGCTGGAGGGTGATAATAAATGTCCATTGCAGGACCTCCACGCTTTGGATTCTTCCTCAGTACTATCTCACGCTTCCATCCTTTACGGAAAGGATTCACAAATCTCATAGGATTTATGGGAACAGGGTTGAACAATTCCACTGCGTCTTCCTCAGATTTAGAGGAAGAACTGGAATCGTCAGGGTGAGATAGAGGAGAGGGTGGAGAGAGAGACTTCTCCCTCGACCTCCTATCAGGAGAGGAAGGAGAAGAAAGGTGTGGCGGTATCCGATTCACTCGGAAAACCGCGGGAAGATCTGAGAATAAGGCGAATGCGTCTGGCTCAGATACCTCAGGTAGATCTGGTACTTCTTCCGAAAGGACATAAGAGGATCCATCATTGGATGAAGATGATATTTTATTGCTCCTCGTTTCTTCTCCAGACGACTCGGTTTGAGCTTCGTGGTCTCTCAACAGTCGTTGTCTTCGTTCTCGTCGAGTCTCATGACGTTCGTCACCAGTACTGACTCCATTGTCCTGGAGTACAGGTACGGACTGTGACGAGGTAGAACTTGAACTGCTTGAAGTTGAGGATGACTGTCTTCCGTCCGGTTGGCAGACATCTTTATTCGACCAATATAGCTTTAAATGAGCAATATTCTCGATCCCTTTGTTTTCTCCAGTCTCTGGGTCTTCTAGCTGATATCGCAATCGATCGATCTTCTTTGCGATTTTGTAGTGACCATCCCATTTGGGACATAACTTAGCGGCGACATTACGTGCCGCTTGAGACAAGGGATGCGTCTCCTTCCAGACAAGCGCACCAACGGGAAATTCAATTCCTTCCCGCCTTTGATCGTAGTAGCGTTTCTGGTGTGCTTGCGCTTTCTTGGCAAGTTCTTTAGACAAAGCAAGTTTCTTCGCTAAAGCTGAGAGCGATGCGGACCTTTCAACAAAGTCCGCTACTGGCATACCCACGTCCAAGTTCCAGGGAAATCTCGGTTCCCTACCCATGTTAAGGTAGAAAGGAGTTCTTCCTGTTGTCGTGTGTATAGTCGAGTTGATGGCGAACTGGATAAATAGTGATCTCGACCAACGAACATCGAACTGATTTCGCCCAGAACTCTGTTTGTGCGCTCCACAATGTTACTCTGTGGATGATACTGAGTGATGTATCGTGGTTTGACTTTCAACATCTTAAGCATGTCCTTCCAAAGTTGAGAAACGAATTGTGTCCCGTTGTCGCTTACGATCGCTTTCGGGCAACCGTAGCGAAATATCATGGAGACGAGTTTCTTCGCACACGTTCTGGCGGTGATGTTCTTCATCGGGTACAGTTCGACAAATTTGGTAGCATAGTCCGTAAAAACCAGGAGGTATTTATGATGGTGACGGCTTCGTGGTAGAGATCCCATTATGTCCACTCCCAGAAAATCAAAAGGCTCAGTAATGGCCGTAGGCTGCATGAGACCTGGACGTTTTCTATTGCGGGCCTTGTGCATTTGACACAAAGGACATCCGCGGACGTACTCGGTAACGTCCTGCCGGAACGATGGCCAACAGTATCTGGCCCGAACCTTATCGAAGGTACGATCTCGACCTCGATGTCCAGATAGAGGGTGGTTATGGAATTAGCGGATGGCGTTCCGCCGGAACCGCTTTGGCAAATAGATTTTCGCCGGTTGTTTTCCATAGGCCTTTCGGTATAAGACATTGTTCTTTAGTTCGTAGTACCGATGTCGTTGAGGATTATCTCCTGATCACTGGACTATGATGTCATTGGTGGCTTGTTCATCTTGTTGGGCCTTTCGTACTTCTTCTAGTGTGAACGAGTGTTATAATGCGTGATTGGCGGGAGGAGCTAATCCGCTACTGGTTGAGGACGAAGTCGACGTCATTGAGGAAGATTCCGCTGGACTGGAATCTTCTGAAGAGGACGGTGAAGTCAAGTCTTCCAACGACATGGCTAATAGCGAGACAGGCGCTCTTGATAATGCGTCCGCAACTTTGTGATCAACTCCCTTCTTGTGTATGATCTTGAAGTCATACGTCTGCAAGTACATTGCCCAACGAACAAGTCGAGAATTTGGTTCTTTCAAGGTGAACAACCACTGGAGAGCTTTGTGATCGGTATGTTCTCCAAGTATGGCCGGAACTTTCCAACTCCCCAATAGATGGCAAGACATTTTTTTCCGTGGTGGTGTATCTTCTCTGAACGTCGGCCAGCTTTTTACTGGCATAGGCAATAGGTACCTCGACGTCATCTTGAATTTGCGACAGGAAAGCTCCAATTCTGGCGTCGCTAGCATCCGTTGTTAGGATACACGGCAACTTAGGGTTGTAAGCCGCTAAAGGAGGCGCCATGCAGATCGCATCCTTGATGGCCTGGAACGCTTCCTGCTGTTCTTTCTTCCACTGGAACGGAACGTCCTTCTTCTTGAGATGGTTTAACGGGGCAACGATTTCGGAATACTACGGGATGAATCGAGAGTGCCATCCCGCCATGCCCTGAAATCTTTGGATTTCTTTCACGTGCGTTGGGACGGGAAAGTCTACGATAGCCCTAGTCTTGGAGGGATCAATGTGTATCCCTCGTTCATTTACTATATGCCCTAACACGGTCGCTTCGCTTTGCGCAAAGCGACATTTCTTCGTCTGAAGCGTAAGCCCCGCTTCAGACAGTCGGTGAAAGACATATTCCAAGGCTTGTAAATGGTCTGCCCAAGTACTGGATGGAATGACGATGTCATCAAGATAGACACAGATGAAAAAGTGATGTCCATCCCTGAAGACTTCGTCAATGAGTCGTTGAAACGAAGACGGCGCATTGCATAGACCGAACGGAAGTACTTCGAACTCGTACTTCCCCGCATGCGTGATAAAAGCAGTCTTCGCTTTCGCCTGCGGATGGAGATCTATCTGCCAATAGCCGCTCTTTAAGTCCAGTGCTGTTATGAACTTTGGGGCACCCATTTTTCGTAATAGTACTTCTATTCGCGGAAGCGGATACGGATCTTTCACGGTCACTTTATTTAAAGCTCGATAGTCGACGCAGAAACGTATCTTTCCGCATTTCTGGTCGACAAGTACCACAACGACGCCTAAGGACTAACGGAGGGCTTCACGATTCCGTCGCGGATCATTTCGTGAAGATGATCTTCAATTTTCCGTTTTTTCTCGTCGCTAACACGATACGCGCGTTGACTAACGGGAACATCGGTGGTAGTGTGTATCTCGGGATAGACTAAGTTAGTACGTCCCGCTTTTTCCAAAAATGGTTTTGGAAATCGTAGTAATAAAGTTTTTAAGTCTTCCTTCTGAGTAGGACTAAGTGTAGGCGACGCGACAGCTTGTTCAATATCCTCTATAATCTGAGGGGTCGGTGTCTTTAACCCAGGGATATTAAGTACGAATGGAAACGTTGTTCCGTCAATCTGACAAGTTTTTGTACCAAAATCCAAAACGGCACGATGTTTATACAGGAAATTTTTTCCCCGAATAAAATCGTTTGGCAGTGAGGGAACCACGTTTTAGCTGTCCTAAGCGGAAGTCTATTCGCGCGCGTCCCTTCGTGAAGGTATAACGTCCATCGCCTAACACTATGCATTGAGTCTCTCCTTCTTCCGGAAGTACTAAGTCTGGTTTTAAAGTTCTGACTAAATTACGCCACTGATATAAGCTGATAAAACATGCATCAGCGCCTGAATCTAGTCTAGTCGCGAAAGTCCCATGTGAATACACGGCTTCTATGGCCACGGGAGGATCAACCTCACAGCGACGCACATCCATAGAGCCAATTTCCATAAGGGTCTTTACTTACTTCGCGCGGCGGGAAGACGATCCCCTTTAGGTCTTCCCGCTTTCGCGTTTTCCGAAGCCTGTCTTTGCGCGACTTCTTTTTTGTCCGGACAGGTTGTGGCATAATGCCCTAATGGCAAATGCCATTTATAGCACTCTACACGACTGGATTCACGCGAGATAGACTTTGCACTGTCTCTAGGATACAATGAGCTAGAGGGGATCGCTCGTAAAATTTCTTCTTTTACGCGGCCCTTCTCTATAAGACTGCGCATTGTCCTTATGTTGTCGTTGAAGACATGGATGCATATTTCGGGGAGGATATTTCTCTTGCAAATACCAACAAGTTCAGAGTCAGTATACGGAACGCGTAGGCTCTGATTCATCGCGGTAATACTCGCGATGTACGCGTCAAAAGATACATCGGCGGGTTGTTTAAACTGAGCTATTTCTAGGCGGAGGGATTCCTCCGCTCGCACAGTAAAGAAATAGTCTCTAAACGCGCCTTTCACTGTACGCCACGTAATCGTTTGATTAGGCCTATTCAAGTCTCTAAACCAGATTAATGCACGGCCCCTTAATATTTGGTGGAGAAGCACGATAATGTCATTGTCTGTCATGCTGTGATATTCAGCGAATTCCGTCAAAGTCCGAAGGAATTCCGGCGCGCTTTCACCTTCAACACCACTAAATATTAAGTCAGGGGGCGGTTTAGGCCTATTTTTGATGGCTGGTCTAGTTCCTATGTTTGCTAACGTAGTCGCAAGCGTTTGAATAGTTTGAATCAACACATTTGACGGTGCACCTTGCGGTGGCGGCGGCGTAGGTGGGATTCCTCCTGCCGCTTGTACTTGTCCATGGGTAGGACTAGTACCAAGGCTTGGAGGAGGAGTGTTCCTCCTCGGGGGAGTATAGGATCCCGGTAACTGCTCGTTGAGCGCCGCGAACAAAGCTTGTGGGTCGACGGGATTCATGACGCGACAGTTAGTTCAAGCAAAGGCACAAGTAATGTCACAAGTACGCGTTTAAGTACAATTGGTAATGATAGTCTTAACGAGTTCCTGGCAAGCTCGCCACTTTATGGATCCGTAAAATGTGAAAGTAGGAAAGGGGGCCTAATTTCACGGCTCACAAAGATAATTAAATAAAAACTAGCAAATTAAGAAGTTCCCAGGTTCCCGTTTAAAGGACTTATTGTCCATGACTAACTATAATTACCAGGTAGTCCATCGTAGCAAGAATAACGCAGTCGTAATAGAAATAATACTTGGTATCTTTAATTAACAAAAAACGCGTCCGAACTAGTACATGAGAGACTACTGACTGACTGCCCTTTACAGATTGTAGGCGGGGGTTTTTTATCCCCGCGAAAAAATGTTTTTTAAGAGTTTCGACAGCAGTGGCGCTTAAGGCGCCACTTCGGGCCAACATAACTTTATACAAAAATAGATGTAAAAATCAAAAATTAACAAAGCAGACGACGCGGTTTTTCCCCCGGGAAGGAGAAGCTTGGTGTGGACGGTTACAGACTAAAGCTTAGTTTTCACCAAAGACTAGTTATATGCTGCGTCTTTGGTTTTCACTGAACTGAAGGCCGGTTCAAATGGCACCATAAGTTTATAATCTTGTACAATAAGTATGATGCTTCCCAATGCTAGAGACTTGAGTTACTGATGACTTGGTCCAATTAGCTAGCTGAACTTATTTAAAAGTCGTTTTTTTAAAAGTAGTACTAGTTCGAGAACGACGCGAGAATTGACTGCAAAGCTATTTCAATTCGAGGGGGGGGGAGAGCTTTTGAGGCAAGGTTTCGCTAGTCTATTGTGCCTTATTGTGCGCGGAATTTTGCATTGAGTTCTTCAGCGGCCCGCACGAGGGAGAGTGAAAACCTGCTCCATTTATTGACAGCCCCAACGGTGACGTTTCCCCCCTTCAACTGATATAGTTTTACAGTCCATCTTCCTATTTAATCTGTAGTTTCGAGCAAATTAGTTTATCCATGGGTAAAGAACGCGCGTAATGAAATGAGTTTTCACGCTTAGAGGATAGGCAACTACCTATTTCCGACAGCAGCTTATTCGATATATGTGGTTTAAATCCTTGGAGGATCCATACCATTTACACAGGGAGGCCAGACTCACTAGGTGAGTCTAAAGCCAGGCCTCCTTTTGTAAATGGTATGAATCCTCCTAGCCTGTAAACTATCTATTTACTCTGTTTCAGCTTTGGCTGTCAGCACGCGCAAAGCAAGGTCTCTATGTTGAAGCTGCTTAGCAGTAACCGAAATCGTAGATTCCGGCGTACTGATAGAGACGAAAGAAATAGTGATTTTCAGTATTTAAAATTTGACAATCAGTATTATTTTCGTCTCTTGTCAGCACGCATAAAGCTGCTCTAACATAGAGACCTACCTTTGCTCGTGCTGACAACCGACGATGGAACGGTGTATCTATCGAATAAGCTGTGGTCAGAAATGGGTAGTTGCGTGAAAACTAATTTCCTTACGCGCATCCTTTATCCATGCTATGATATGAAAATTTAAACACCTGCCGAAACCATCAATTAGGAAAATATTGGAAAAGGAGGAAAATTAGCAGGTGTTTAAAATTTCCTCGCTATATATCTATCGCGTAGAGCTCGGCATTATCTATTCATTATCCACGTTATTTTATGTGTATCTATCTATACTCGAAAACTATCCACAGAACTTACATGTTAAATTGTATTATATCCACAACTGTCTTCATAAACTATCGGTTATCCACCATTTGTGGATAATGGATAGAAAATGACGAGCCCTACCTTCGCGAGTTCAAGAAGTTCTCCATGACCCCCTCCCCTACCTATGTTGCAAGATTGAGCGCATAGCGGTCTCAATGGAGGTAAATACAGTGACATGAATCAAACTAGTGGCGGTAGAGCGAGGTAGAGACTGTGTATCCCTCCCTCGATCTGGGCGCGCTCTTGCAAGAGGGCAACTTATGGTCATATAAAACCTTTGAAGAAAAATACACCTGAAGAGATCTTGAGGAATGCTTTAGGAACTCTATTAAACCTCTTGTGGTGTATTTTTTGGGCAAAGTGTACGTCGAGGGGTCCGTCATTGCCAAAAAATCCCGTACGCTCGGGTAAAAATCCAAAAACAAATCCAAAATTCCAGTGAAAATACAAAAAGGATTTTGTATTTTTTGAAAAATCCGAAGATCTTTCAAAAGTTTCAAAATATATAAAATTATGTAAAAAATCCAAAAATCCACCGAAAATCCAAAAATACCGAAAATTTTTTAGAAATCCAAAATAGCATGTTATATCCGGGAGTTTGTTCGTATTTTTTTAGAAATCCAAAATTTTCTGAAAAACCACAAAAAAATCCAAAATTTTCAAATTCACAAATCCAGGAAGACGATAGATATTACAGTTAAAAATACAAAATTTTGATTTTCCAATGTAAGCGATGCCGTAAATAATGCACGCGTCAGCATCAAGAACAAATTGAATGTCCATATTGGCTCTCCATAATCTAAGAATATCTTTGTTGTAGGCATTCACTCTTACTTCCATGCAGAGGAGATCTCTTCAAGAGAATGGTTTTTCAATTGAGATTTATTGTAAATCAATCAATATAGACCCGTTCGGTCATTTGAAGTGGCCGCAATGTTTTAGGAGAGTTTTCAGATGCAAGAGTCGCTATGGCTTTTCCGCTTTCTTATATTCCAATGCGATATGTTCACCGTACTCCTTTGTCCAATCCCAAAACGACAAATAGTTTCTTCTCCCCGTTTTGCCTTGCACGTTCTTCTGTGTTTGAAGACGAGCCAGGTTAACCAAATCTTCATTTTCTGGTTTGGCGCAAGAAATTAAGTGCTCAACAAAAGTCTCGACTACTTCAGTGTTTGAACCATCCGGTTTTAATTTTAAAGCGCCGGAAACCCAAATTACATTGTGCAGGTGAGGCGACCCACGGTGTTAAACTCAACTCGATAATAGTAGTGTGATATTGACTTATGTACTTTGATATTAACTTATGTTTCTGAAAGATTAACCTTTGTACAGTCTAAGATAATTGTTATCTATTGTATGACGTAGCATAAAGTGTATATAAGCTAGTGTTTTTAATCTTAAAGAGATGGTCACGTAGTCGCGCTCGACTGGATAATGTAAATAAACCTTATTGTAATAAAGTAACTTTTATACGTTAAATAGTGTAGTTAGTTGAACACACTAACATGGTGTCAGAAGTGGGGTTCGAACCCACGCCCTCATACGAGGGCCACATCATTGATAGTGGTGGCATCAGGCCAGATGATGAAAAAGTCCGTGCCATCACAGAAATGGATCCTCCAAAGGATGTTCCCCAGCTACGTAGATTGCTCGGCATGGTTAACTACCTCGGAAAATTCATTCCACGACTGGCCGAAGAGATCCAACCACTCAAGAGCCTATTGGGCACGAAAAACTCCTGGATATGGGGCCCGAGTCAAGACAAAGCTCTCAAGTTCATCAAGAGTGCATTAACTAGCGATCCAGTCCTAGGTATTTATGATCCTACTAAGCCCACAACTGTGACCGCGGACGCCTCGAATTATGGCATTGGAGCGCTCTTGAAGCAAGCCTCACCTGATGGAAGACAGCAAGTCATAGCATATGCATCGAAGACCCTATCTCCCACAGACCATCTATATGCACAAATTGAGAAAGAAGCCTATGCGCTCACCTGGGCGTGTAAAAGGTTTGAAGATTTCATCACTGGAATAACATTTACGTTGGAAACAGATCACCAGCCCCTGGTAGCCATTCTGCAAACGAAGCAGTTGGAGGAGTTGTCACCGAGATTGCAACGACTGCGCCTCCGGATGATGCGGTACTCATTCACGGTTATCTATATTCCTGGAAAATCATTGGTTCCAGCAGACACCTTATCAAGGGCACCCTTGAAACATATAGACGAATCCGAGTTACAACAAGCACTTACGGCATACCTACAATCGGTGATGAGTGACCTCCCAGCAACGGACTTGCGGAAATACTTCGCGCGCAAAATCAAGACCTTGCGTGCCAGAACTTACGTCGGTACGTAGATCAAGGCTGGCCGATTAGGAAGAGAGTTCCTGCTAATTCTATGGACTATTTCCCGTTCCAGAATGATATCACCACACAAGAGGGTCTATTGATGAAAGGAAGCCGATTGATAGTCCCGCCATCCATGCGTGAAGAGATCATGGATCGTATCCATGCCGGACACATGGGCATTACGATGTGTCGAGAGAGAGCGAAACAATCCGTCTGGTGGCCAGGCATTTTCCGTACCATAGAAAATACCATCAAGAGCTGCATGACATGTCTTAAGGAGACCAGGAACCGGCAAGAACCTCTAATACCTTCTAAGTTACCGGACCGCCCGTGGCAGACAGTTGCAATAGACATGATGTATCACGCAGGAAAGAACTACTTAGTCATAATTGATTATTACTCGAGGTACATCGAAGCCGCAAGAATGAGAGATCAAACGACGAAAACCGCGACATCATGACAGAAGTTTTCTCACGACACGGAATTCCGGAAATCGTGCGCAGCGACAACGGAACTAACTTACCGGCAACCAGGACATTCGATTTCCAAGCCTTTGCGAAGAAAGTCGGATTTACCTCAATCACGAGCAGCCCGAAGTACGCACAAAGCAATGGGTTAGCTGAAGCAGCCGTCAAAATCGTAAAATCCATCCTTAAAAAGTCGGACAATCTAGCAGAAGGACTACTCGCTTATAGAGCTACACCTCTAAGGAATGGGTTCAGCCCAGCCCAATTACTGATGAATCGACGCCTTAGGACTACGCTGCCCGTGACCCCTGAATCATTAATGCCTTCTGTTCCGCCAGCATCATTGGTAAAGAAGAAATAACTAGTCCTGAAGCAAGCGCAAAACCAAGGCTATGATCGTCATCATGGCGTCCAGAGCTAGAAAAGGGACAAAGAGTTTGGATCATCGATATGACGAGAGAGGGAAGAATCCTTGGAAAAGCTGATGCTCCCAGGTCGTACATCATCCAAACTGCCAATGGAAATTTGCGACGAAATCGCTACCACTTGGTAACACTTCCTTCACAAGATCAACGACCAGATATCCAGGATTATCCGGAAGCTACTAGCATTGATCCCGAGGACATTATTCCTCCAAATCCAAGACCAGATCAACCATACAACGCTGAAACAGCTGGCAGACCTAGTCAAACACCGGACAAGAGTTCCACCGTCAACCAACCGAGGATAGACCCACTCCAGCCAGCCAATCCTGAACGAAGAGACAACCATCCCTCAAGGCGAGACGAGAACACGACTACAGTCAAGTCGAGAACCAGACGACAGCAAACGACGTTTGACTTAAGTGACTACGGGACGATAACAAAGAGTGGAAGGGTCTCGAAACCTGTGGTCAAGTTCGATCAAATGAACTTATGAGAAAAGAGAGGATGTGTGATATTGACTTATGTACTTTGATATTAACTTATGTTACTGAAAGATTAACCTTTGTACAGTCTTAAGGCCCGTTCGCACGGGCGCTTTTAGCTCAAGCTGATTGCTGATAGAACAGAATGCAGTTCCCGCTTCCAATTTACTCGATAAGCGTCTGCTTTACGCCGTCAGCTTCAGCTTCCGCGAATTCGTTCACATAAACGCTGGTTTGGTGGCGCTAATTCTTGAATCTAATCACTGACGTCAAAAAAATAGAGGACGAACACGTAGAGTGCAGCCAAAACTTATAAATTCCTTACATGAAAAATAGGAATTCATAGGAGAAAAACTGTGTTGTTATAGGCAAATATTGGAATAAAAATGCTTATATATAATATTATTTTGGCGTAAATTATGTGGAAAAATCTCATAAGAAAAAATACTGTACTTTGAAAGAAGGAACCTAATTAAAATATAATTTAGAAAAAATCTAAGCAAGCAAAGAAAGCCCGGAATTTCGGTGTCATGTTAAATATGGTTGCTATAAAAGAGCTAGATATTGATAAATTAGATGATAAACTACATGAAAACTTCGACAAAGTCAAAAATATTGGATATTTTAGGGCCTATCATGAAATTATACTATAGGACATGTTCAAAAATATAAGATTTAAAAAGGAATTATGCGAAGATGGAAATCGAGCTAAAGTTTTGCTTTTATTGAAGAAAATGTATTTATTGTTAAATAAATATAAACCAAAATTTTCAGTATATTTCTCTCTCTGTTCAGCTTTTAAAGCGTTTTCGGCTTTTTATTTTATTTTAGAGACATGTTAACCGCCAAAGCACGAAAAGTTCGCTTCTGAGCGTTTTAGCAGACGACAAGAAATAGCGCTGATAAGCTATATATCTAGCAGCGATAGATCGAGGCTGACTCCGACAATCAGTCTCTGCTACCGGCGTACGCCCGTATAAAACCCGCCAAAGCTCTTTTGAGAACAGTCATGGAAGACGCTGAGAGCGAGCTCCGCCTACTCTCTCAGCAATCAGCTTGAGCTAAAAGCGCCTTTGTGAACGGGCCTTAAGATAATTGTTATCTATTGTATGACGTAGCATAAAGTGTATATAAGCCAGTGTTTTTAATCTTAACGAGATAGTCACGTAGTCGCGCTCGACTGGATAATGTAAATAAACCTTCTTGTAATAAAGTAACTTTTATACGTTAAATAGTGTAGTTAGTTGAACACACTAACAACTAGCCCCAGAGGTACTTTACTAATGCTTGAAATCGATAATGAAAATATCTCGTGCATGTCCTCCTGAATCAACTTGGCTTTATCTTTGAAAGCCATACACTGTTAAGAAAACTGTTCAATCTTGGACAAAATCATGTGCAGAGTAGTGACTCTGAGACAGCACAGATTTTTAACCAAATCTGCACAGATTAAATCATGTGCTAATGTGCACATTAATTTGATTGCGCGAAGTTACACAGAAACACTGCCAGGTTTGAACGGACATTCGACCATCAACAGCAGGATAATCGACCACTTTAGACTGGAAATCCGACCATATTTGAACGGAATACGGACCATATTTGAACGGAATACGGACCATATTTGAACGGAATACAGACCATATTTGAACAGAATACAGACCATATTTGAACAGAATATCGGCCATATTTGAACAGAATATCGGCCATATTTGAACACAATATCGGCCATATTTGAACAGAATATCGATCATCTAGGATCGGACAAGCGACCATCGACGGCTTATACTTCGAATATCTTCAATTGCAAGACCGACAATTTTTGCATGGAATATCGACGATGGCCACGTTTATACCACTCCCCACCTCCATGAAGGATATATCGTAAAGCAGACAACATTTTAAACCAATTATTATACTTCTTACACAGAAATAAATCAGACAATAGTACAATTTGGTGAGATATAGCTTTATGCATTGGTGCACAGTCTTCATGGTGCACATAAATGAAATGACCAATATTGCTTAAATGTGTATTTAACTTTCGGTTCACTCTGAACCGTTAGGACCTTCTCAGAAAGGTCGCGATGCAACACCTATTTTGGCTTCGTCCTTCGGTGCATACAATAAAACCGATATAACACTTCCTGGAAAACTAAAGTTAAGAATTATTTACCATTGCTTCTTGGGAAGTTGAAATCTATGTTTACACTTTATATAAATGTAGTAAAGCTAAATTAAAACGTAAACACACCAATTTAAATATTAGTATCAAACGTTTTTCTTGGAATATCGAAATGAATGAGAAGTTTATAGCTACAAAACCTCTAAAAGAGTCGTAATGCCGAAACATATTTACAATATCTTCATTTAATATTTTGCAAAACGAAAATTCTAAGGTTTTGAAAGAGTTCTTTTCATACCAGCACAAGGTAAAAAGAAGACGGGAGTATGAAATAAGGAGTAGAATCTAGAGGCTTATTAAGAAATATGAAATGCATAGGCCTTTGTTTTGCGCGTCAAACGTTCTTTAAATAAGTTCTAAATGTTCACACCCTAGCTTTCGTTGTTGATTTTCTATATTTCGAAAAACCAACTTTCAATACACTCTCGCCCTTTAACAAATACTCAAGACAAAATTAAATAGTTTAAAATAATAACAATTTAGGTGGCACAATAATAGAGTAATTTCGTCTCCCTGCCTTTGGCTTATGGTTAGTTGTGATACTACTCTGTTGAATGAATGTTAGTTTTGAACTAAATATAATTTAACAAATTTACATAAGATGAAATAATTTGGTTTGTAGACTTTTTTGCCGTTTAATGTCACGTGAATGATGGAGAATGCAAAAACCTACACTCTAAGAAATATTTATTCCAACCTGAAAAAATTAATGTGCAAAGCCTCAACACATTGGGAGCACACTTTTTCGTTCAGTTTTGAACAGTAAATACAGGTACCAAAATTGAACACCAAAACGTTGTGATAGGTTGAGCACTTTCATGCTCTTTGTTGAACACTGTGTGTGGTAGGATTTTTTCTTAGGGACGCAAAATTTAACAGTAAAGTCGACAATTTGGCACATATAATGTGTCAATTTTGCATGGTAAAAATGACAATGACAAATTGGTGGCAGTTTTAAATAGTGTATCGGACTATTTTATTTCATATAATGCCAACCTTCGATATTGGTCTTGATTCCTTTCCCATGTACCGAATTCCCAATCAACTGGAACCAAAATGGAGAGTTTCCATTAAATCGTACTACCACACCTTGGACGGTTAACGAAAAGTAGTAAATAGCCTCCAGGGACTGCTCTTGACGAATTTGGTCACTGTTATTTTCTTCCGATAATAATGGACTAGCAAATAATTTTATTTTCAAACAATTTGAAGTCTTTTATAAATATAAGGGAAAGGTGAAATACGCAATAATCCTTAACATAAATTTCCTTTCACATTATTTTAAAATGATGTTTGTAAAGATCAATTTATGTTTCATTTAGGAAAAATAAGCATTTTACAGTAAATTGTTGAGATATTATCGGATACTACTAGATTTTTAATGAAGGTTTTGTTAATAAACCTCATAGTGTATTAGGCAAACTGTCGGGATTGAACACGTTCTGTGTTATTATGAATGATTCTGCGCACCTTTCGCGATTGAACGCCTAATATTTCCAAACTGTTCAAGAATTAAAAATTTTGTATAAGTTTGAATACCCATTGAACGCTTTTTTCTTAGAGTGTATCACGATCTGTGCAATATTAAAGCACACTTGACACGTCATTTGATTCCCTGGCCAAAATTTGTCAGAAGTGTGCAAATTTGGCGTGTTAATTTATGATTTGTGCAACTTGGGTCAAAAGTGTGTAAACTTGGTATGGCATTTTGGGATTTGTGCAACTTAGGTCAAAGACGTGCAATCTTGGTATGCCATTTTGGGATCTGTGCAAATTTGGTAAGACTCGTACAAACGTAGAACACGGGTTGTCTTCATGGTCTGCGATGGTGGAAATGCAACCTTGAATAGGAGCGTGTCATGGTCGCTTGTACCTAATGGGGCCAGGTGGGAAACATCAAACGCCAAGTCGGGATCGGAAGAGATAACTAGATCCAAGACACTATCACGGGAGTCACTGTCTGGACTGGATCGCCTAGTGGGCAGCGTAACGACTTGTGTAAGGTGAAGGTCGCCTAGGTTGCGGGCAAGACCCAATTTATTTTAGGGTAGTTAAAGTCACCCAATATGAGGGAGTTGCAGTGGTGTAAGTTGCAATACTCGCTCACCAAACGCGCAAAGAAAATTTACTAGAAATCGAATTACACACCTTTGTGGACGCGAGCGAAAAGGCACAGTGCCGTCTTATCCATTGGGCCCGTTGGGCACTGGCCCAGGGGCCCCTTAAGAACAGGGCCCCATAATTGTCAAATAATACTCATTTTACCTTTCTTGTCATAAGAAAACCACAAGAAAATATAAAATACTTTCCATCGGTCATTCAGTCTTTTCAATAAAAAATTTCGCCTTCGAACTTGAAAAATGTAAAACTAAAAATCTGAGACCTATGAGGTAGTCACCCATTGCCTTGGCTTCTACATTATCCCCATCCCCATGGCCTGACTTAACAACCGCACATCGGCTTATTTATTTAGTTTGAAACCTTCACTCTAAAACAGTCTCAGTCTATACTGTCATTTTGCCCATGCTCAGAGAGAAAACCTGGAATATTCTCGATCATTCTCGCTGTTAGGTGGCACGTGGGGTACAAGTCTGTTTCTCTCCCTGCTGAAAGTAGACAACTCTGTTTAAAATATAATGCCTGTTATGAATAAAATTATGGCTGAGATGTTTGACAAACCATAAATAGAGATTATTAGTGATCAAATCAAAAATGAAACGTAATACTTTGAGCGGTGCTCAGAAGATAAAACGAGCTGCGCAGGAGAAAGAGAAAGCTAACATCATGTTTCCATCAAAATGCTATGAGAAGTGCTGAGCCTGGTAAAATGACTCTTTCAACAATATTACCGAAGTCCTCAACGACTACCACAGTTCCAACCGACATTGCAGTGGAGTCATCACTTGTTCCTACAACTGATCCAGATGAGGATATTCCACCAGTGGAAGTGCTTAATTGTGAAACGAAAACATCTTCCTTCCAGGAAACAGATGCAGGGCTATGGGTAATCCTAACTCGGTTGATTGCTGGATTCGAAATGGGCCGACATTTTGTCAGAAACATGGAAGCGACTTTTCCGAGTGTATAAAGCAGATGGAGAAAGCATTAGAATTCCAAGACAAGATATTGGTCAAAAAATGTGTTCAAACGTGAATTACGTAATGGCGATCCAAGAAATGATCGACTTCGATCCAATTGTAAAGGAATTTTTAAGGAAGAAAGTGCGCAAATGTTTCTGACTTTGCGTTGACTGTTAATTTTGTAGACTTTAGTTTGAAGGAAATAATAAATAGTTTTATTTCTCGATTATTGTTTTGTATAGGGGATTAGGGGGCCCAATATACTGCACTGCCCAGGGGCCCATATAGCGCTTAAGACGGCCCTGCGATTGGGTCTGTGAAATAAGATACCCTAGATTTAAACTAGAAATTACCTTGTTTCCCCTTCTCTTATAGGAGGTGTTAACGGTTCAGAGTGAGCCGAAAGTTAAATACACCCTTCAGTGATACATCTGAAGCTGATTCTAAGCTTAAGATAGAGATTTCCCATAGGAGTCAGAAAGATAAGTAATCGGTAGAAGATTTATTCGGGGAGGTTATGAAGCTAAATTTAGGAATGACCCATCCTCTTTCCGAAAAGGATTTAGGTCCTATTATTAAGAGCAATTTAAAGGATGAACTAAGAACTCCTCTCCTTTTCTTGCAATTTACTACAATGGAACAATTAAAGAATTCCTGTAAAACTATTGAAAAGGATATTGAAGTTAGGAAAAAGAATGCCGAAAAAAGGAAAAAAGAGGAGATCACCCCCTAAACCTAAGGTTACAGCTGAGTCCTCTTGCCCAGCTAACAGGGGCTCCGCCCATAGTCATTGTTCCCCCGGGCATTGTCAAAGCCCTTGCAATCCTCCTAATTCTCCCCGTACGGAAATTTTCTAAAGAAATTTCGTATAAGTATCCCATATCTGGTTTATGTTTATTCTATAGAAATGTCGTATGGAGTTGCTATATATTTTTTATAGGTATTTGGGCCAATTTTCTATAGAAACCTTTATAGAAAGCTTTTGTTTTACTTTTAGACTCTTGATGTTCTTTTTGCGGTGTCTTTAGAGTTTTTAAAGGAAGTTATTAAGTTCTTATTAAGATAATAAAAAGTGTCTTTGTACACAAAGACGCAAAAAAGTAAGAGATAAGTGTAGAAAATTAATTGTTTGAAGTAACAGATATTCAAATTTTCATTTTTGAAGACGTGATTATAAAACATCAATTATTTTAAAAAATTTCTTATCTTAGTTTTTTTCACCAAAAATTCTTTAAGAAATATATTTTATCCTTAAACATGTGCATCATTTTAAAAATAGAAAACGTATGCATTTTATTTTTTTTTTTTTAAATTTAGAGATAGTTTGAGTATTCGGGCCTATAAAGAGAATAAAATGGACAGAAAATCGTTCATAGCAGACAAAATAAAATAAGCATGAAAACTAAACAAAACGTGTTCTTTAATTTTAAAGTTTTCGAGTTTTCAAAAATTGACGTGTTGTATCTTTCTCAAAAGATCACGATCAAGCTACATATCCTTTTGACTCTAATAACTACATCACAGTCAAAGGGCGAATGTAATTTTAGGTTCGCAATATTTTCAATTTTAAAATAAAAAAATAAATTCTTTTAGCTCTATTTTTCAGATATCCGAGTATTGGAACTTTCTCGAAGCAAATGTTTCAAGAAAATAAACAGTAGTATCAAAGTAGTTTCTCTGAAATTTTTGTGAAAAAAACTAAGATAAGAAATTTTTTAAAATAATTGATGTTTTATAATCACGTCTTCAAAAATGAAAATTTGAATATCTGTTACTTCAAACAATTAATTTTCTACACTTATCTCTTACTTTTTTGCGTCTTTGTGTACAAAGACACTTTTTATTAATATCTGTCACTTCAGTCTTAATATGAGTTAAAACTGTTTAGAAACTAGTATTTTAAAACTTATAGTGAAAAGCAGGCGCTCCATTTAAGTCTTGTGGTGTTGCTCGTTTATTAGTTACCGCGTTTGAACTAACAAGGCCCTAACCATCTATTATAGAAGTATTAATCTTGATTGCTTCAACGCCCAGTTCAACTCAAATTGCCTTCCCGTCGTTTTCACGTGCAAAGCACAGTGGATGCAATAATGCAAATAGATTCCGAAGACTTAGGCTAAAAAATTATTACGTAGACCTGTGTACAAAAACAATCTATACACCTGTGCACAAACATATTCCATAGACCTGTGTTGGGTGACCACATATCCTAAATTTTATAATTTTTTCTATTTTCGGATGTCTTCCTATTAGTTCCTATAATTTCGATAATTTTCCTATATTTTCCTATTTTTTGAAATTGTAGATATTGTAGTACCTACAAGCACCTAATAGCACCCACAAGTACCTACAAGTACCCACAAGTACCTACAAGCACCCTTAAGTACCTACAAGCACCCACAAGCACCCACAAGTACCTACAAGCACCCACTAGTACCTACAAGTACCTACAAGCACCTAATAGCACCCACAAGTACCCTAAGTACCCACAAGTACCTACAAGTACCTACAAGAACCCACAAGTACCCACAAGTTCCTAAAAGCACCCACAAGTACCTACAAGCACCCACAAGTACCCACAAGCACCCACAAGTACCCACATGCACCCACAAGCACCCACAAGTACCCACAAGTACCTTCAAGCACCCACAAGTACCTTCAAGCACCCACAAGTACCCACTAGTACCTTCAAGCACCCACAAGTACCTACAAGCACCCACAAGTACCTACAAGCAACCACAAGTACCTACAAGCAACCACAAGTACCTACAAGCACCCACAAGTACCTACAAGCACCCACAAGTACCTACAAGCACCCACAAGTACCTACAAGCACCCACAAGTACCTACAAGCACCCACAAGTACCTACATGCACCCACAAGTACCTACAAGCACCCACAAGTACCTACAAGCACCCACAAGTACCTACAAGCACCCACAAGTACCTACAAGCACCCACAAGTACCTACAAGCACCCAAAAGTACCCACTAGTACCTTCAAGCACCCACAAGTACCTACAAGCACCCACAAGTACCTACAAGCACCCACAAGTACCTACAAGCACCCACAAGTACCTACAAGCACCCACAAGTACCTACAAGCACCCACAAGTACCTACAAGCACCCACAAGTACCTACAAGTACCTACAAGCACCCACAAGTACCTAAAAGCACCCACAAGTACCTACAAGCACCCACAAGTACCTACAAGCACCCACAAGTACCTACAAGCACCCACAAGTACCTACAAGCACCCACAAGTACCTACAAGTACCTACAAGCACCCACAAGTACCTACAAGCACCCACAAGTACCTACAAGCACCCACAAGTACCTACAAGCACCCACAAGTACCTACAAGTACCTACAAGTACCTACAAGCACCCACAAGTACCTACAAGCACCCACAAGTACCTACAAGCACCCACAAGTACCTACAAGCACCCACAAGTACCTACAAGCACCCACAAGTACCTACAAGCACCCACAAGTACCTACAAGTACCCACAAGTACCAAAGGCAGCTGGTTACATAATTTATTAGTGTGGGGGACCTTTTCCAACTTAACTTGTTAGCTCACACAAAGCTAGGTCCCCTTGTTTTTCAACCACCACGAAATTTGAACCAAATAGCTTTAAAAGTGCTAACATCATAGACTGACTCTTTACACTGCTTAAATATCGCAGATTGGAATGGTTTTGAAAATTTAAATTTAAACATACTTAGACTTAATTATAGTCAATGAAAATTGCTTAGCGGAATGTTAGGTGTTGTACCTTCCATTTAAAACCGTTTTCAAGTCTAACAAACGTGTAGTTTTTCTAATATCGTGGCCACAGGATCGTTTTTTTCAGAAAATTTCCCATGTTATTTCTATGGGAAAAATTCCTGTTTTTCAACAAAAGGTGTGATGAATTATATGGAAATGAAAACCACCCTTAGCAACTTTATTTTTTATAAAATTAACTAATTAATGGATCTTTTTGAAATTTTAACCAAATATTGTGGGCCAGAATTGTAGTTCTGTGGAATTTTTTCAATACAGTTAATGCAATACAAAAAAAGTTACATCCAACCAAAAAACCCTCCTTATACATTAAGAGCAGTATGAAGTCTTATCTAAGAGAGCTACCGCTCTCTCAGAATATTTGCATAAAATTTATAAGATCTTTAAAAACCATAGCTAAGGTACTTTTATAGGTTTCATATAATATTTTTATAGTTTTCGTATGATAATTTTATAGGTTTTGTATGACATTTTTATAGGTTTCGTAAAATATTTTTATAGGTTTCGTATGATATTTTTATAGGTTTCATATAATATTTTTATAGTTTTCGTATGATAATTTTATAGGTTTTGTATGACATTTTTATAGGTTTCGTAAAATATTTTTATAGGTTTCGTATGATATTTTTATAGGTTTCGTAGGATATTTTTATAGGTTTCGTAGGATATTTTTATAGGTTTCGTAGGATATTTTTATAGGTTTCGTAGGATATTTTTATAGGTTTCGTAGGATATTTTTATAGGTTTCGTAGGCTATTTTTATAGGTTTCGTAGGATATTTTTATAGGTTTCGTAGGCTTTTTTTATAGGTTTCGTAGGATATTTTCGTGCGCAGTGATATAGAATTAATACAGTAGTTTTAAAATTCAATTTTAATTTATCAATCGTCTTAAATCCTTATTTCATTAATTTAAATCCTTAATTCCTCAATTGATCAATTCGAAAAAGTTAATTTAGCAAAATTGTTTTTACAGTTAAAGCAGTTCTATCGATTTAAATAAATATTAAAACCAAATCCTGATTTTATAACTTCAAACAAATAATAAAATCAAATCCTGATTTTATTATATTCCTCATTTAGTTCTTTGATTTTATTAGCAAGTGTCTCCTTTACTTGGCGGCTGGTCGCTCCTTGATATTTTTTCAAAGTTAAACCTAATATTGATTTGTTCTTTATTTGAAAAAACATTCTTCACTGTTATGTTAGATTTTAAAGAAACTTACCTATTATAGCAGAGATTCTAGCGGGATTCAGCTGCTTCTTTGGGGGTATACCTTTGTGCGCATTGCTAGACCTTCCCGTAATTGATGCATTTATATATTCATCTTCTTTAAATAGCATGAGGAAAAGTCCTCTAGCAAAAACTGTACATGTTCTGCTCATTCGGAGAAGCAGCGACAGCTCAGATTTGTCCACGAAAATTTTAGGAGCTATTTCAACCTTCTATTGAAATGTGTATTTATATTGAGTAATTATTATTTCGTACAAAATAGTTAAAAATAGTAAAAAATATTTACAGGCACGGCAAGTAAGCTTAGTCTTTCGATCGAAAGATACAAAGTATACTTGCTTGTGCCCATTATAATCTATCACACTTAGAAAATTTGCAATTAATTATTTACCATTTTCGTTGATTCTAAATCATTATCTTCTGGAGCAACATAGTTTTGATTGACTGGTGTTTTTATTGGGTGTTGGACCAATTTCAAACATTTTTCTGCAATGGACATAAAGTTTTAGCCAGTAATTTCGAATTTTAGTGACAGGCCAAAGAATAAGATGACCAATAAGTACCCTTATACTTCTCCAATTTTTTTATGGTTTTAGCAAGTTTCATTTCCTTTACTTCATAGTCCTCTTTCGATTCCTTGTAGTCATTTTTCATTTCTAAATACTTTCTCTTATACCTTGGGCACTTGGAACAATCTTTTGAAGCACTTTCTTTCTCGGTTGATGCATCCAGAATTGCCATTAGTTCAAGTTGAGAGCTTGTCTTTGGATCCCCCTGTATATTATAAATGTATTCACTAATACATACACATATTAAGGGAAGGCAACCTGCTGCCTCTTGGCACTGGGGGTGAAACCATTTGGTTCACCGATGGCTCCAAGACTGATTCCGGCGCTGGCGCCGGCTATTACTGTCAAACCACAAGGGTCGGCTTTTCTGCTTGCCTGGGCACCTTCGCTAGTGTGTTCCAGGCTGAAATTGCCGCGATCTGTTATTGCGCAGATTACTGTATTAACAAAGGGTATACCGGACGGACTGTGAGAATTTATTCTGACAGTCAGGCTGCCCTGAACGCTCTGAACCAGTGTCAGATTTCTTCTCAACTGGTGCGTAGCTGCCTCGACCTGCTAGCGCGACTGGCATCCTGCAACAGGGTTCTGCTGTACTGGGTGCCAGGGCATAGCGGATATTATGGCAATGAGCAAGCCGATAGATTTGCGAAAAGGGGTGCGGAGGCCAAGCTCTTGGGGCCGGAGCCGGCCGTCCCCATCCCCTACAGGCACGTCAAACGGTGTCTGCATGACAGGTTGACTGTCATACAAAATCAGCTCTGGCACAGCATGGAGGGCCAGAGACAGACAAAGTTGTTTGTCGATGGTCCCTGCAGGTCTCGTGCTAGGGACCTAATTTCGCTCGGCAGATGGGATATTAGGCTGGCCACCGGTCTTTTGACCGGGCATTGCCGGCTTAATAGGCACCTCCATCTGATGGGTTTTGCCGACGACCCTCTCTGTAGGTCGTGTCAGGAGATGGAAGAAACATCCGCCCACGTACTTTGCGAGTGCGACTACTTCGCCTCGCTTAGATTAGAATATTTTGATTCACACACCCTGGAACCCTCGAGGGTCTCCTCTCTCACGGTGGAGCGAATTCTTAGCTACGCTGCAGCTACAGGCCTATTCAAGGCCTGATTACGAGGATGCACAATATGCCTTTGGCATCGGTGCTAGGGCGCGTACCCTCCTCATCAACAATAATAATAATAAGGGAAGGCAAAGTCTGGTATCAGAAAAAGGACTTGCCAATTTGGGTCAATTCCCTCAACCACATGCCGCCATTTTGGCGGCATGTGGTAAACTATATAAGTAAACTATATACATACCGATGTTGGGCCAGATACAGAATGCAAAATACTTCTATCCTCTTGTGGGACATCCTTCCCATTTAAGCGGCAATAATCCTCATACAGACTAGTTCTTTTAGACTCCATATCATCTTGATCCCCTAGAAACGCATCAAATAATCATCAGTCAGTAAAGCTTGAAAATGAAGTAGTTTATAAAGTTTTAAAAAACTTGCCATATCCGGAGAAACCCAGGAGAAAACTCCTCCCCTTCTTTCCAAAAAAAGTCAAATGTACGGCCTATGTAGTTATGTACATTTTCTGAAATATCTTTTCGCAATGATTTATTGTGCTTAAAGCACTGATCAAATTTAAGAACATCCCAAATGTTATCATTAATCCATTTGACTAAAGCATATTGTTGGGGTTTTCTACTTTTTGACATGGCTTTAGCTAGATAGTTAAATGATTTTTTTTTCAGTAATCGGTTTTATATTTCAAAAGTATGATAGGTATAATTAAAAAGTTTAATTATGCATAACATTTATTAAGTCTCAGTAATGACTTATTAAAATTATTAAATCTAATCTAGTTATCTATGTATACCCTAGCACGATCGAGCGAGCCCAGCGGAATTTTTAAGTTTGTTTTTGCAGAAAAGACTAGAGTAATATCGGTGAAAGGGGGGGGGAGAGACTGTTAGTTCCTCTCTTTGAACGCAAGTTTTTAAGAGTGGATACTGTTTGCTTTCGGGAGGGAAAGGAAAATAAGGTAAGGGATAGAAGGGTAAGACGTTTCCATGTGCTCAGAGCCTAGGGAGTAGTGACCGGTGAAAAGAGGAATTTCACGGGGCGCGCAATGCTTCTCATTCGGGGGACGGAGGGTTTGTAAAAGGAGTACAGGATACTGCACGCCCTTGGTAGGGACGAAGGCTCTATAAAAACCTTGGGGGGGGGGGGTAAACATGGGATAAAACTGAGGTAGGAGATATGACCACGTTGCCATAAATAGTGTAATGGCACCCCCTTCCCTTAGGCTGTTTACGCTAATCTTTAAAACTGAAATTATTCTCACAATACATTAAAATCTTAGATAATAACAATAATTAATGTATGCAAAACTAATTATAACTACATGCTACTGGTTTACAGAGTAATGGCACCCCAAGCTAATTCGCTATAGAGATCAATAAAGTGTAATGTAGGGAGCTGCCGTAACTCTACTAAACTAAAGTTTTGCTAAGTGTTACTGAGGAGTAATAAGAACTAACTCAATTTAACTTAGAAACATAATCCAAAAAAATAACTTACCTTAAATAAAGATCCAAAATTAAAAAGACGTGTTGATTTCAAACAGAATTTGAAAAAGGTCCCCGCACTACGCGATAGAAAATAGAAAGTGAAGGTCCGAGTCGTTGTCGTTACTCGCGCGCTCTCGCACCTCTGCAGTGTTTTTCCACTTTACTCCAGTTTCAAAACTTTGAATAATGGAAAAAACCACAGGCGCGCCTAACTCGCTCGGGCAAAACCGTGAGAGAAAATTCTATATACGGAGGGCTAGGCATCGAACAGGCAGAAGCAGGTTTATATACTGTGCGATTTTACGGGCACTGCCACTAGTCGATAATGTATTTTTTTTTTCGCTACCGGCGCCAATAGAAAAAACTATTTGTCAGTATCGTCTGCTAGCTGGATTGTTTTTCTTTTTTGAACTTAGTTCAGGTTGCCCTTTAGTTTAATTGAAATTAGGGTCACTCATATGTTACCTGCCTGGAAAACCACAAGTCATCAGAGTATGTAATTTGAAATTTAATTTTCTCTGAGAACTTAGTATACTAAATTAATAATGTAGGCTGTTCAAGCTGGTCAACCAGTTGTAAAACCAGGCCTAGGTTTAAGGCCTAAAAAGACCCAGGGTTTTTTTTACAAATAGTTTTGATTTTTGAAACCTAAAACCAGGAACAATTATGTCATACAAAAGATATTTATGGAACCCTGAAGAGAAATCTGGAATTCCTAGGCGAACAGAGTATAGGTTTCGCCAACAAAATATCAATTATATTGAAGATGATGCAGAAGCTGCGTTAGATGTTTCAACTTTGGGACCAAAAAACATTGAGGATGATTCCTTTTCGAGTTATGACGATCTTAACGAAATGAGAATTGCCACTGAAAATGAAGCTAAAAAAGACGATTTAATGATATGGAAGATAGCTTTGAGGATGAAAATGATATATCAAATGAAGAATTAACGAACGGAACGAAGGATGATGATGCCACTTCGAATATGCCCTCCACATCTTCAACTCATTCTGGATCGACTGATTCAACTTTGCCTTGGGAAGAACATAGTTTTAACACAGAGACAAATGATGTAAGTTTATTAGTTATTATAAATTCATTAAATAAACTAATGGGAGAAAGGAAAGGCCTGACAATTATTTTTGATTGGTAAAATAACATCCAAAGCGTTAACAAAATCTAACATATGGGGATTTCGACTAGAACTATTCAGTAATGTTACTATAATGTACCGAAACTATAGAGCTATTTCGTCTGCTACGAAAAATGGCTGCCTTTGACAGTATAGGGCAGGCCCGGCGGGCAAATAGCATTGGTGACGTACCATTACCTAATCTGACATAGCTCTATAGTGTAATAAGGTGGTGTTTTATGTAACGGAATGTGATCCCTGGATTTTAAAGTTTACTATAATTTCTTTAATTTTGTATAATATTAGATTACAGATGAGAATAATTTGGAAGAAAATGACGGTATTTTTTCTTCAGACCTCGTAAGTAATTGCGCTTTATGACTGTAATTTAGTATAAAATTAATAGTTTCTTCCTTTGCTAAATTTAAAGGATATCCCGACTCTGCAGTTAATTTAAAACAATTTTTAATATTAGTTATGGCTCACATAATTCGTTTCAAGCTGTGTAAGGAGTCTACAGCGTCTCTTCTGAAACTTCTCTCATTTGTTTTACCGGAAAACTCCAAATTTCCTCGTACACTCTTTCAATTTTATAAACATTTTGAGGGAGCAAAATCGAACTATACTTTCCATGCATATTGCAAAAATACAAAATGTAATTCCTATATTGGACTAGCAAGCGCGTTTTGCAAGCACTGTGAAACCTATAACTGCGTGGAATCGGCTTTGGAAAAAGGAATTATTTTTTAGTTTTTTCTGTTGAGGATCAAATACGAACTTTACTTCAAGAACACGATAGAGGAGCTCAAACCATTAAATCTAATAGAGAACCACTTTTTAACAAGGGGAGCGCTCATAGAAGTTTACCAATGGGACAGTACGATTTATCAATAACATGGAACACAGATGGTGTACCAGTTTTCCATTCATCAGGATACTCCATTTGGCCTTTGCTATACACTGTTAACGAATTAGAGAATACTACTGTTCAACTCGCTGCTCTTTGGTTCGGTTGTGAAAAACCGAAAATGAACTCTTTTCTCAAATCCTTTGTAGATGAAATGAACAGTTTGTCGAAGATCGGTTTTTCCTATATCCACAACGAGACAAGAATAACCGTGAAAGTGTTTCCAGGAGCTTGTTGTTGTGACTCCGTTGCTCGTTGTACATTACAAAACAGAACTCAATTCAATGGTAAATATGGATGCAATTGGTGCCTTCACGAAGGAACATCTATAAAAAGGGGAAATGGACAAAGCCGAATTTACGAATTTAAACGGAATGTTTCAAGCAGGGATGCCCAAAAAATGGCAAGAGACGCAAGAGACTCAATTCAAAATAAGACGCGTGTTAATGGAGTAAAGGGTTTTTCAATTTTAATGTTACTATCATATTTCGATATCGTGAAAAGGTTTTCTGTTGATTACATGCACTGCGTATGCCAAGGTGTTGTGAAAGCGATTGCTGGTTTGTGGTTTGATACTTGCAATTACAAAGAACCTTACTATATGGGCAGAATTATCGAGACTTTAGATAAGACTCTCTTAACCATAAAACCACCCAATGAAATTAGTCGATTGCCAAGGTCTATTACTGAAAGAAAACAATGGAAGGCAAATGAGTGGCGATCTTGGCTACTCTTTTATTCCCCGCATGTTTTGAAAGGGCATTTACCTGAAAAATTCTACAAGCACTGGCTTAACTTGGTACTGGGAGTAAATCTTTTACTTTCATTTAAATTAACTTTAGCGATGGTGGATGAAGCAAGCCATTATTTAGAGCTTTTCGTTAAGAAATTTGAGAAATTATATGGACAAGAAAATATGACGTACAATATACACCTTCTTTTACATCTAACAGATACTGCCAAAAATTGGGGACCCCTCTGGTTCGTTTCGTGTTTCCAATTTGAAAACATGAATGGAAAACTTATGACCCTCTTTCATGGAACGCAGAAAGTCCCTATTCAAATAGCTGAAAAGTATATAATTCTTCGTAAAATAAGGCAGCTTTCTGAAGACGCATTCACATGCAACCATTGTATTGAAGATTATTTACTTGAACTTCTAAGAGGTTACCCCTATCTGAAAAAATAACTACCATCGAAAGCAATAGTTTCGCTCATTCACTCCCTAGGAGGTCCAAATTAAATGAAAAGCAGAAGTTACCCATTGAATCAGAGATAAACAAGGATATTTCTTCAGCCTTAATATTTAGCTATGATAAAGTAACTATAAGTGGACTAACTTTTTCCACAAAATGCACATCTAACAGAAACAATTGTGGAGTTCAGTTTAATGATGGAGTTTATGGTTTAGTCGAAAGTTTCGTTAGTGTTAAGAGATGTGGTTGCGCTGATGCATGTTTTGCGAAAGAGATAGTTTTATCCTTGCTACGAAACTTAAAAAACGTGGGCATGCTTCTCATATTTTAGATAGAATTTGTCACCGTCTTACGATATCCAAAAAAGTAATAGCCTATTCTATAAAGGGTTTAATTGTGGAAAAGTTGATTTTATTAGACAATAATAATGGTGAAATGTTGGTTGCTAATTTCCCAAATGTAATCGAATGTGACTAGGCAATATAATTCATAAAATTCAGTTCCGCAAAATGATGTTGCCATGATTAGAATTAAAAAAAAATAAATAAATTATTAAACTATAATCCAAAAATTGGTTTTTACAGAAAATGCTTACTTCCATCACATAAGCATATACCGCGTGCGAAAAGAACGTAATTTTTTTACCGAAGTTAGAAATTAAATGTGGCAGTAGGCCTAATTAAGCCTATTTTTGTTCTTCCATTGAAGACTCTTAGAATAATTATAAAAATCCTATAAAATATTTAAGTAATCAAAAACCAAAAAAGAACTTACAATCTACTCTTTAAAAACTTTATAGATAGGCCTATAGAAAAATTTTACTTTATAAAACTTGAACGATGTTCCATAGGGTTCTATACGATTCTATAGAAAATACTTAGAGAATTTCCGTACGGGGGCGAGCTTTGCGCAAAGCGAAGCGACTGTGTTAGGGCATATTACAATTGAACGTGTGATTCACATTGATCCTTCTATACTAGAGCTATTACAGACTTTCCAATCCCAAAGAACATGAAAGAAATCCAAAGATTTCTAGGCATGGCGGAATGGCACTCTCGATTCACACTGCAGTATTCCAAGATCGTTGCCCCGTTAAATCATCTTAAAAAGAAAGACGTTCCGTACCAGTGTAAGAAAGAACAGCAGAAAGCGTTCCAGGCCATCAAGAATGCGATATCCATGGCACCTCCTTTAGCGGCTTACAACCCCAAGCTGCCCTGTAGCCTAACCACGGATGCTAGTGACGCCGGACTAGGAGCTATCCTGTCACAAATCAAGATTCACTCCCTCCACCCTCTCCTCTCTCCCACATTGACGATTCTAGTTCGCCCTCTGAATCCGAAGAAGACGATAATGAATAGTCCAACCCAATTCCTGTAAATCCTTTGCGATTTGTAAATCCTTTTCGTAAAGGATGGAAACGTGAGATAGTCATGAGGAAAAGACCAAAGCCTGGGGGTCATGAACTGGACATAAATTATCACCTGTTTTTGAAAGCGTCTCTTGCTCTCTCGTCTTAAATGTATCCCGACACGTTTTGCTATTAAAGACCAAAGTATGTTCGCTGCCACATTTTTATTGCGTTTCTTTCCCTCGAATGGATCATCTGGTAATTATAATTTAATAGTCATGGACAATTAGTCCTTTAAACGGGAATCTGGGAACTTGTTAATTTCTTTGTGTACCGTGAAATTTGGCCCCTTTCCTACATTTTAAACTTAACGGTTACAACAGATTTTACAAGATAGTCAAGAGATAGACGAAGCAGCAAGTGGAAGTGGTAACAAGAGGAGCGAAATTCTAGAAACTCGAAAATTTCTTCTTCTTTGAGATAAGAATTGATGGTCAAATTTGCCACATGTTCATAAATTCAAGAGCTGGGAATACGTCAAGTATGCGGAAACATCTTCAGTTTAAACACATTGGAGAATTTTCAAGATTAGAAGAAAGTGAAAAGGCCAGTCATCCCAAGCGACAAACAACGATGGAAGATTTTCGAAACCAACGCTGTATTTGACTAGTCATCCAAAAGCTATTGCTCTCACAAAGTGTATTGGGCACTCTCGGCAACGGCCATATCGCGCTGAAAACACCGGTTCTCGTCGGATCACCGAAGTTAAGCAGCGTCGAGCGCAGTCAGTACTTGGGAGGGAGACCACTTAGGAACACTGCGTGCCGTTGGCTTTTTCACTTTTTTTTCCTCTTTTAAATTCCAATAGATATGAAAAAAGCCAACATATTTTCTTTTTGTTATTGTTTTAAAAAGATGAAGGTTAATTTGTCTCACTTAATTTAAATTCGAATTATTAAATAGTACTCTCGGCAACGGCCATATCACGCTGAAAACACCGGTTCTCGTCCGATCACCGAAGTTAAGCAGCGTCGAGCGCAGTCAGTACTTGGAAACTTTGCGTGGCGTTGGCATTTTCACTTTTATTTCCTCTTTTAAATTCCATCAGATATGAAAAAAGCAAACATATCTTCTTTTTCTTATTGATTTATAAAGATGAAGGTTAATTAAATTCAAATTATTAAATAGCACTCTCGGCAAGGGCCATATCACGCCGAAAACACCGTTTCTCGTCCGATCACCGAAGTTAAGCAGCGTCGAGCCCAGTCAGTACTTGGGAGGGAGACCACTTAGGAACACTGCGTGCCGTTGGCTTTTTCAAATTTTTTTCCTCTTTTAAATTCCTATAGATATGAAAAAAGCAAACATATTTTCTTTTTGTTATTGTTTTAAAAAGATGGTCAATTTGTCTCACTTAATTTAAATTCGAATTATTATCTAGCACTCTCGGCAACGGCCATATCGCGCTGAAAACACCGGTTCTCGTCGGATCACCGAAGTTAAGCAGCGTCGAGCGCAGTCAGTACTTGGGAGGGAGACCACTTAGGAACACTGCGTGCCGTTGGCTTTTTCACTTTTTTTTCCTCTTTTAAATTCCAATAGATATGAAAAAAGCCAACATATTTTCTTTTTGTTATTGTTTTAAGAAGATGAAGGTTAATTTGTCTCACATAATTTAAATTCGAATTATTAAATAGCACTCTCGGCAACGGCCATATCACGCTGAAAACACCGGTTCTCGTCGGATCACCGAAGTTAAGCAGCGTCGAGCGCAGTCAGTACTTGGGAGGGAGACCACTTAGGAACACTGCGTGCCGTTGGCTTTTTCACTTTTTTTTCCTCTTTTAAATTCCAATAGATATGAAAAAAGCCAACATATTTTCTTTTTGTTATTGTTTTAAAAAGATGAAGGTTAATTTGTCTCACTTAATTTAAATTCGAATTATTAAATAGTACTCTCGGCAACGGCCATATCACGCTGAAAACACCGGTTCTCGTCCGATCACCGAAGTTAAGCAGCGTCGAGCGCAGTCAGTACTTGGAAACTTTGCGTGGCGTTGGCATTTTCACTTTTATTTCCTCTTTTAAATTCCATCAGATATGAAAAAAGCAAACATATCTTCTTTTTCTTATTGATTTATAAAGATGAAGGTTAATTAAATTCAAATTATTAAATAGCACTCTCGGCAACGGCCATATCACGCCGAAAACACCGTTTCTCGTCCGATCACCGAAGTTAAGCAGCGTCGAGCCCAGTCAGTACTTGGGAGGGAGACCACTTAGGAACACTGCGTGCCGTTGGCTTTTTCAAATTTTTTTCCTCTTTTAAATTCCTATAGATATGAAAAAAGCAAACATATTTTCTTTTTGTTATTGTTTTAAAAAGATGGTCAATTTGTCTCACTTAATTTAAATTCGAATTATTATCTAGCACTCTCGGCAACGGCCATATCGCGCTGAAAACACCGGTTCTCGTCGGATCACCGAAGTTAAGCAGCGTCGAGCGCAGTCAGTACTTGGGAGGGAGACCACTTAGGAACACTGCGTGCCGTTGGCTTTTTCACTTTTTTTTCCTCTTTTAAATTCCAATAGATATGAAAAAAGCAAACATATTTTCTTTTTGTTATTGTTTTAAAAAGATGATGGTTAATTTGTCTCACTTAATTTAAATTCGAATTATTATCTAGCACTCTCGGCAACTGCCATATCACGCTGAAAACACCGGTTCTCGTCCGATCACCGAAGTTAAGCAGCGTCGAGCGCAGTCAGTACTTGGAAACTCTGCGTGCCGTTGGCTTTTTCACTTTTATTTCCCCTTTTAAATCCCATGAGTTTTTTTTTTGCTTGGAACATGCAAAGACCTTTATAATTATCCGAACATTTGTGTCAAGGTGACATTATTTACATCCCCGTATCTCTGGTAGAACCAGAGTGGCGAGCCTCCAGAATTTAGTCTAATGTATTTCCTACGGAGGGGTTTGTTTGTTTACGATTAGCTTAATTACTCGACTACTGTTTGTCGTAGCCCTAATTCTTAGTATGGCTAGATGGGGGACAAATTGGTGTATAACATACTCAAAGGACATCCCCGTATCTCCAGTAGAAACAGAGTTACGAGCCTGCAAAGTTTATTTTCAAAAACCAAAAGTAACCTTCTAACAATAAGTGAGACAAAAAATAAGTTGACGACGATATTGAGGTAGCCTCAAGTTTAAAGTATCCTTGTATGGGGAGCAAAGAGTACTATAACATATCCAAAGGAGATCCCAGTATCTCTTGTAGAACAAGAGATATGAGCCTCCAAAGTTTAGTGCAAAAATCATAAGTAACATAATAAAAATAAGTGAGACGATACCAAAGTTGACGAACATTTTGCTTAATATCTCGGCCCCTGTTTGTCGTAGCTCAATGTTTTTAGTATGGTTAGATGGGGGGCAAATTGGACTAAAACATACTCAAAGGACATCCCCGTATCTCCAGTAGAAACAGAGTTACGAGCCTGCAAATTATAGTCTAATGCATTTCCTATGGAGGGGTTGTTTGTTTACGTTTTGCTTAATTACTCGGCCCCTGTTTGTCGTAGCCCAAAGTTTTTAGTATGTTTAGATGAAGGACAATTTGGACTATAACATATCCTAAGGACATCCCCGTATCTCTAGTAGACACAGAGTTATAGGCCTGCAAAGTATAGTCTAATGCATTTCCTATGGACGGGATGTTTGTTTACGTTTAGCTTAATTACTCGGCCCCTGTTTGTCGTAGCTCAATATTTTTAGTATGGTTAGATGGGGGACAAATTGGACTATAACATACTCAAAGGACATCCCCGTATCTCCAGTAGAAACAGAGTTACGAGCCTGCAAAGTATAGTCTAACTCATTTCCTATGGAGGGGGTTTGTTTCTTTACGTTTTGCTTAAGTACTCGGCCCCTGTTTGTCGTAGCCCAAAGTTTTTAGTATTGTTAGATGGGGGACAAATTGGACTATAACATATCCTAAGGACATCCCGGTATCTCTAGTAGACACAGAGTTATAGGCCTGCAAATTTATAGTCTAGTGCATTTTCTATGGAGGGGTTTGTTTTTTCACGTATTGCTTAATTACTTGACCTTGTTCTTTCGATTAACATTAAACATATCTTCTTTTTGTTATTGTTTTATAAATATTAAGGTTAATTAAATTCGATTTATTAACTAGCACTCTCGGTAACGGCCATATCACGCTGAATACACCGGTGCTCGTCTGGATGAATATCGTTATATTTGCTTGAATTAAAGCAAAAAGTACAAAAATAATGGTTTCAGTGGTTATATTTTAAAATAGTGAAAAAATTCTCAAAATGTGCTTCTCTGGCCGAGAAACGTCGATTTTGAAATTGTTATTAAAAATAAAGGTACATTTTTATTTATTGATCAATCGATATGAAATCACTTTTAATGAGTATTTTATAGGTAAATAAGCTGAATTCGGTCAAAAATTTGTCCAGAAAAAAATTCATTAAAAAGTGTACCGAAAAAATCGCATGTTTTTTTTCTTCAAGATTCAAAATCCGTGACAACTATTTCTTATTTTAAATTGAATTTTAACAGTTTTTTCGATGAATATCGTTATATTTGCTTGAATTAAAGCAAAAAGTACAAAAATAATGGTTTCAATGGTTATATTTTAAAATAGTGAAAAAATCCTCAAAATGTTTTTCTCTGGCCGAGAAACGTCGATTTTGAAAATGTTATTAAAAATCGAGGTTCATTTTTATTTATTGATCAATCGAAATGAAATCACTTTTAGTGAGTATTTTATAGGTAATTAATTTGAATTCGGTCAAATATTTGTCCAGAAAAAAATGCATTAAAAAGTGTACCGAAAAAATCGCATGTTTTTTTTCTTCAAGATGCAAAATCCGTGACAACGATTTCTTATTGAAAATTGAATTTGAACAGTTTTTTGAATGAATATCGTTATATTTGCTTGAATTAAAGCAAAAAGTACAAAAAAAGTGGTTTCAGTGGTTATATTTTAAAATAGTGAAAAAATTCTCAAAATGTGCTTCTCTGGCCGAGAAACGTCGATTTTGAAAATGTTATTAAAAATAAAGGTACATTTTTATTTATTGATCAATCGATATGAAATCACTTTTAATGAGTATTTTATAGGTAAATAAGCTGAATTCGGTCAAAAATTTGTCCAGAAAAAAATTCATTAAAAAGTGTACCGAAAAAATCGCATGTTTTTTTTTCTTCAAGATTCAAAATCCGTGACAACTATTTCTTATTTTAAATTGAATTTTAACAGTTTTTTCGATGAATATCGTTATATTTGCTTGAATTAAATCAAAAAGTACAAAAATAATGGTTTCAATGGTTATATTTTAAAATAGTGAAAAAATTCTCAAAATGTTTTTCTCTGGCCGAGAAACGTCGATTTTGAAAATGTTATTAAAAATCGAGGTTCATTTTTATTTATTGATCAATCGAAATGAAATCACTTTTAGTGAGTATTTTATAGGTAATTAATTTGAATTCGGTCAAATATTTGTCCAGAAAAAAATGCATTAAAAAGTGTACCGAAAAAATCGCATGTTTTTTTTCTTCAAGATGCAAAATCCGTGACAACGATTTCTTAATGAAAATTGAATTTGAACAGTTTTTTGAATGAATATCGTTATATTTGCTTGAATTAAAGCAAAAAGTACAAAAATAGTGGTTTCAGTGGTAATATTTTAAAATAGTGAAAAAATTCTCAAAATGTGCTTCTCTGGCCGAGAAACGTCGATTATGAAAATGTTATTAAAAATAAAGGTACATTTTTATTTATTGATCAATCGATATGAAATCACTTTTAATGAGTATTTTATAGGTAAATAAGCTGAATTCGGTCAAAAATTTGTCCAGAAAAAAATTCATTAAAATGTGTACCGAAAAAATCGCATGTTTTTTTTCTTCAAGATACAAAATCCGTGACAACTATTTCTTATTTTAAATTGAATTTTAACAGTTTTTTGGATGAATATCGTTATATTTGCTTGAATTAAAGCAACAAGTACAAAAATAATGGTTTCAATGGTTATATTTTAAAATAGTGAAAAAATTCTCAAAATGTTTTTCTCTGGCCAAGAAACGTCGATTTTGAAAATGTTATTAAAAATCGAGGTTCATTTTTATTTATTGATCAATCGAAATGAAATCACTTTTAGTGAGTATTTTATAGGTAATTAATTTGAATTCGGTCAAATATTTGTCCAGAAAAAAATGCATTAAAAAGTGTACCGAAAAAATGCCATGTTTTTTTTCTTCAAGATGCAAAATCCGTGACAATGATTTCTTATTGAAAATTGAATTTGAACAGTTTTTTGAATGAATATCGTTATATTTGCTTGAATTAAAGCAAAAAGTACAAAAATTGTGGTTTCAGTGGTTATATTTTAAAATAGTAATTTGACCGAATTCAAATTAATTACCGATAAAATACTCACTAAAAGTGATTTCATTTCGATTGATCAATAAATAAAAATGAACCTCGATTTTTAATAACATTTTCAAAATCGACGTTTCTCGGCCAGAGAAAAACATTTTGAGAATTTTTTCACTATTTTAAAATATAACCATTGAAACCATTATTTTTGTACTTTTTGCTTTAATTCAAGCAAATATAACGATATTCATCCAAAAAACTGTTAAAATTAAATTTAAAATAAGAAATAGTTGTCACGGATTTTGCATCTTGAAGAAAAAAAACGTGCGATTTTTTCGGTACATTTTTAATGAATTTTTTTCTGGACAAACTTTTGACCGAATTCAGCTTATTTACCTATAAAATACTCATTAAAAGTGATTTCATATCGATTGATCAATAAATAAAAATGTACCTTTATTTTTAATAACATTTTCAAAATCGACGTTTCTCGGCCAGAGAAGCACATTCTGAGAATTTTTTCACTATTTTAAAATATAACCACTGAAACCACTATTTTTGTACTTTTTGCTTTAATTCAAGCAAATATAACGATATTCATTCAAAAAACTGTTCAAATTCAATTTTCAATAAGAAATCGTTGTCACGGATTTTGCATCTTGAAGAAAAAAAAACATGCGATTTTTTCGGTACACTTTTTAATGCATTTTTTTCTGGACAAATAATTGACCGAATTCAAATTAATTACCTATAAAATACTCACTAAAAGTGATTTCATTTCGATTGATCAATAAATAAAAATGAACCTCGATTTTTAATAACATTTTCAAAATCGACGTTTCTCGGCCAGAGAAAAACATTTTGAGAATTTTTTCACTATTTTAAAATATAACCATTGGATGAATATCGTTATATTTGCTTGAATTAAAGCAAAAAGTACAAAAATAGTGGTTTCAGTGGTTATATTTTAAAATAGTGAAAAAATTCTCAAAATGTGCTTCTCTGGTCGAGAAACGTCGATTTTGAAAATGTTATTAAAAATAAAGGTACATTTTTATTTATTGATCAATCGATATGAAATCACTTTTAATGAGTATTTTATAGGTAAATAAGCTGAATTCGGTCAAATATTTGTCCAGAAAAAAATTCATTAAAACGTGTACCGAAAAAATCGCATGTTTTTTTTCTTCAAGATGCAAAATCCGTGACAACGATTTCTTATTGAAAATTGAATTTGAACAGTTTTTTGAATGAATATCGTTATATTTGCTTGAATTAAAGCAAAAAGTACAAAAATAGTGGTTTCAGTGGTTATATTTTAAAATAGTGAAAAAATTCTCAAAATGTGCTTCTCTGGCCGAGAAACGTCGATTTTGAAAATGTTATTAAAAATAAAGGTACATTTTTATTTATTGATCCATCGATATTAAATCACTTTTAATGAGTATTTTATAGGTAAATAAGCTGAATTCGGTCAAAAATTTGTCAAGAAAAAAATGCATTCAAAAGTGTACCGAAAAAATCGCATGTTTTTTTTCTTCAAGATACAAAATCCGTGACAACGATTTTTTATTGGAAATTGAATTTGAACAGTTTTTTGAATGAATATCGTTATATTTGCTTGAATTAAAGCAAAAAGTACAAAAATAGTGGTTTCAGTGGTTATATTTTAAAATAGTGAAAAAATTCTCAAAATGTGCTTCTCTGGCCGAGAAACGTCGATTTTGAAAATGTTATTAAAACTCGAGGTACATTTTTATTTATTGATCAATCGATATGAAATCACTTTTAGTGAGCATTTTATAGGTAATTAATTTGAATTCGGTCAAATATTTGTCCAGAAAAAAATGCATTAAAAAGTGTACCGAAAAAATCGCATGTTTTTTTTCTTCAAGATGCAAAATCCGTGACAACGATTTCTTATTGAAAATTGAATTTGAACAGTTTTTTGAATGAATATCGTTGTATTTGCTTGAATTAAAGCAAAAAGTACAAAAATAGTGGTTTCAGTGGTTATATTTTAAAATAGTGAAAAAATTCTCAAAATGTGCTTCTCTGGCCGAGAAACGTCGATTTTGAAAACGTTATTAAAAATAAAGGTACATTTCTATTTATTGATCAATCGATATGAAATCACTTTTAATGAGTTTTTTATAGGTAAATAAGCTGAATTCGGTCAAAAATTTGTCCAGAAAAAAATGCATTCAAAAGTGTACCTAAAAAATCGCATGTTTTTTTTCTTCAAGATGCAAAAATCCGTGACAACGATTTCTTATTGAAAATTGAATTTGAACAGTTTTTGAATGAATATCGTTATATTTGCTTGAATTAAAGCAAAAAGTACAAAAATAGTGGTTTCAGTGGTTATATTTTAAAATAGTGAAAAAATTCTCAAAATGTTCTTCTCTGGCCGAGAAACGTCGATTTTGAAAATGTTATTAAAAATAAAGGTACATTTTTATTTATTGATCAATCGATATGAAATCACTTTTAATTAGAATTTTATAGGTAAATAAGTTGAATTCGGTCAAAAATTTGTCCAGAAAAAAATGCATTCAAAAGTGTACCGAAAAAATTGCATGTTTTTTTTCTTCTAGATACAAAATCCGTGACAACGATTTCTTATTGGAAATTGAATTTGAACAGTTTTTTGAATGAATATCGTTATATTTGCTTGAATTAAAGCAAAAAGTACAAAAATAATGGTTTCAGTGGTTATATTTTAAAATAGTGAAAAAATTCTCAAAATGTTCTTCTCTGGCCGAGAAACGTCGATTTTGAAAATGTTATTAAAAATAAAGGTACATTTTTATTTATTGATCAATCGATATGAAATCACTTTTAATTAGAATTTTATAGGTAAATAAGCTGAATTCGGTCAAAAATTTGTCCAGAAAAAAATGCATTAAAAAGTGTACCGAAAAAATCGCATGTTTTTTTTCTTCAAGATGCAAAATCCGTGACAACGATTTCTTATTGAAAATTGAATTTGAACAGTTTTTTGAATGAATATCGTTGTATTTGCTTGAATTAAAGCAAAAAGTACAAAAATAGTGGTTTCAGTGGTTATATTTTAAAATAGTGAAAAAATTCTCAAAATGTGCTTCTCTGGCCGAGAAACGTCGATTTTGAAAACGTTATTAAAAATAAAGGTACATTTCTATTTATTGATCAATCGATATGAAATCACTTTTAATGAGTTTTTTATAGGTAAATAAGCTGAATTCGGTCAAAAATTTGTCCAGAAAAAAATGCATTCAAAAGTGTACCTAAAAAATCGCATGTTTTTTTTCTTCAAGATGCAAAAATCCGTGACAACGATTTCTTATTGAAAATTGAATTTGAACAGTTTTTGAATGAATATCGTTTTATTTGCTTGAATTAAAGCAAAAAGTACAAAAATAGTGGTTTCAGTGGTTATATTTTAAAATAGTGAAAAAATTCTCAAAATGTTCTTCTCTGGCCGAGAAACATCGATTTTGAAAATGTTATTAAAAATAAAGGTACATTTTTATTTATTGATCAATCGATATGAAATCACTTTTAATTAGAATTTTATAGGTAAATAAGTTGAATTCGGTCAAAAATTTGTCCAGAAAAAAATGCATTCAAAAGTGTACCGAAAAAATTGCATGTTTTTTTTCTTCTAGATACAAAATCCGTGACAACGATTTCTTATTGGAAATTGAATTTGAACAGTTTTTTGAATGAATATCGTTATATTTGCTTGAATTAAAGCAAAAAGTACAAAAATAATGGTTTCAGTGGTTATATTTTAAAATAGTGAAAAAATTCTCAAAATGTTCTTCTCTGGCCGAGAAACGTCGATTTTGAAAATGTTATTAAAAATAAAGGTACATTTTTATTTATTGATCAATCGATATGAAATCACTTTTAATGAGAATTTTATAGGTAAATAAGCTGAATTCGGTCAAAAATTTGTCCAGAAAAAAATGCATTCAAAAGTGTACCGAAAAAATTGCATGTTTTTTTTCTTCTAGATACAAAATCCGTGACAACGATTTCTTATTGGAAATTGAATTTGAACAGTTTTTTGAATGAATATCGTTATATTTGCTTGAATTAAAGCAAAAAGTACAAAAATAATGGTTTCAATGGTTATATTTTAAAATAGTGAAAAAATTCTCAAAATGTGCTTCTCTGGCCGAGAAACGTCGATTTTGAAAACGTTATTAAAAATAAAGGTACATTTCTATTTATTGATCAATCGATATGAAATCACTTTTAATGAGTTTTTTATAGGTAAATAAGCTGAATTCGGTCAAAAATTTGTCCAGAAAAAAATGCATTCAAAAGTGTACCTAAAAAATCGCATGTTTTTTTTCTTCAAGATGCAAAAATCCGTGACAACGATTTCTTATTGAAAATTGAATTTGAACAGTTTTTGAATGAATATCGTTATGTTTGCTTGAATTAAAGCAAAAAGTACAAAAATAGTGGTTTCAGTGGTTATATTTTAAAATAGTGAAAAAATTCTCAAAATGTTCTTCTCTGGCCGAGAAACGTCGATTTTGAAAATGTTATTAAAAATAAAGGTACATTTTTATTTATTGATCAATCGATATGAAATCACTTTTAATTAGAATTTTATAGGTAAATAAGTTGAATTCGGTCAAAAATTTGTCCAGAAAAAAATGCATTCAAAAGTGTACCGAAAAAATTGCATGTTTTTTTTCTTCTAGATACAAAATCCGTGACAACGATTTCTTATTGGAAATTGAATTTGAACAGTTTTTTGAATGAATATCGTTATATTTGCTTGAATTAAAGCAAAAAGTACAAAAATAATGGTTTCAGTGGTTATATTTTAAAATAGTGAAAAAATTCTCAAAATGTTCTTCTCTGGCCGAGAAACGTCGATTTTGAAAATGTTATTAAAAATAAAGGTACATTTTTATTTATTGATCAATCGATATGAAATCACTTTTAATGAGAATTTTATAGGTAAATAAGCTGAATTCGGTCAAAAATTTGTCCAGAAAAAAATGCATTCAAAAGTGTACCGAAAAAATTGCATGTTTTTTTTCTTCTAGATACAAAATCCGTGACAACGATTTCTTATTGGAAATTGAATTTGAACAGTTTTTTGAATGAATATCGTTATATTTGCTTGAATTAAAGCAAAAAGTACAAAAATAATGGTTTCAATGGTTATATTTTAAAATAGTGAAAAAATTCTCAAAATGTTTTTCTCTGGCCGAGAAACGTCGATTTTGAAAATGTTATTAAAAATCGAGGTTCGTATTTATTTATTGATCAATCGAAATGAAATCACTTTTAGTGAGTATTTTATAGGTAATTAATTTGAATTCGGTCAAATATTTGTCCAGAAAAAAATGCATTAAAAAGTGTACCGAAAAAATCGCATGTTTTTTTCTTCAAGATGCAAAATCCGTGACAACGATTTCTTATTGAAAATTGAATTTGAACAGTTTTTTGAATGAATATCGTTATATTTGCTTGAATTAAAGCAAAAAGTACAAAAATAGTGGTTTCAGTGGTTATATTTTAAAATAGTGAAAAAATTCTCAAAATGTGCTTCTCTGGCCGAGAAACGTCGATTTTGAAAATGTTATTAAAAATAAAGGTACATTTTTATTTATTGATCAATCGATATGAAATCACTTTGAATGAGTTTCTTATAGGTAAATAAGCTGAATTCGGTCAAAAATTTGTCCAGAATTCATTAAAAAGTATACCGAAAAAATCGCATGTTTTTTTTCTTCTAGATACAAAATCCGTGACAACGATTTCTTATTGGAAATTGAATTTGAACAGTTTTTTGAATGAATATCGTTATATTTGCTTGAATTAAAGCAAAAAGTACAAAAATAATGGTTTCAATGGTTATATTTTAAAATAGTGAAAAAATTCTCAAAATGTTTTTCTCTGGCCGAGAAACGTCGATTTTGAAAATGTTATTAAAAATCGAGGTTCATATTTATTTATTGATCAATCGAAATGAAATCACTTTTAGTGAGTATTTTATAGGTAATTAATTTGAATTCGGTCAAATATTTGTCCAGAAAAAAATGCATTAAAAAGTGTACCGAAAAAATCGCATGTTTTTTTCTTCAAGATGCAAAATCCGTGACAACGATTTCTTATTGAAAATTGAATTTGAACAGTTTTTTGAATGAATATCGTTATATTTGCTTGAATTAAAGCAAAAAGTACAAAAATAGTGGTTTCAGTGGTTATATTTTAAAATAGTGAAAAAATTCTCAAAATGTGCTTCTCTGGCCGAGAAACGTCGATTTTGAAAATGTTATTAAAAATAAAGGTACATTTTTATTTATTGATCAATCGATATGAAATCACTTTGAATGAGTTTCTTATAGGTAAATAAGCTGAATTCGGTCAAAAATTTGTCCAGAATTCATTAAAAAGTATACCGAAAAAATCGCATGTTTTTTTTCTTCAAGATACAAAATCCGTGACAACTATTTCTTATTTTAAATTGAATTTTAACAGTTTTTTGGATGAATATCGTTATATTTGCTTGAATTAAAGCAAAAAATACAAAAATAATGGTTTCAATGGTTATATTTTAAAATAGTGAAAAAATTCTCAAAATGTTTTTCTCTGGCCAAGAAACGTCGATTTTGAAAATGTTATTAAAAATCGAGGTTCATTTTTATTTATTGATCAATCGAAATGAAATCACTTTTAGTGAGTATTTTATAGGTAATTAATTTGAATTCGGTCAAATATTTGTCCAGAAAAAAATGCATTAAAAAGTGTACCGAAAAAATCGCATGTTTTTTTCTTCAAGATGCAAAATCCGTGACAACGATTTCTTATTGAAAATTGAATTTGAACAGTTTTTTGAATGAATATCGTTATATTTGCTTGAATTAAAGCAAAAAGTACAAAAATAGTGGTTTCAGTGGTTATATTTTAAAATAGTGAAAAAATTCTCAAAATGTGCTTCTCTGGCCGAGAAACGTCGATTTTGAAAATGTTATTAAAAATAAAGGTACATTTTTATTTATTGATCAATCGATATGAAATCACTTTTAATTAGAATTTTATAGGTAAATAAGTTGAATTCGGTCAAAAATTTGTCCAGAAAAAAATGCATTCAAAAGTGTACCGAAAAAATTGCATGTTTTTTTTCTTCTAGATACAAAATCCGTGACAACGATTTCTTATTGGAAATTGAATTTGAACAGTTTTTTGAATGAATATCGTTATATTTGCTTGAATTAAAGCAAAAAGTACAAAAATAATGGTTTCAGTGGTTATATTTTAAAATAGTGAAAAAATTCTCAAAATGTTCTTCTCTGGCCGAGAAACGTCGATTTTGAAAATGTTATTAAAAATAAAGGTACATTTTTATTTATTGATCAATCGATATGAAATCACTTTTAATGAGAATTTTATAGGTAAATAAGCTGAATTCGGTCAAAAATTTGTCCAGAAAAAAATGCATTCAAAAGTGTACCGAAAAAATTGCATGTTTTTTTTCTTCTAGATACAAAATCCGTGACAACGATTTCTTATTGGAAATTGAATTTGAACAGTTTTTTGAATGAATATCGTTATATTTGCTTGAATTAAAGCAAAAAGTACAAAAATAATGGTTTCAATGGTTATATTTTAAAATAGTGAAAAATTCTCAAAATGTTTTTCTCTGGCCGAGAAACGTCGATTTTGAAAATGTTATTAAAAATCGAGGTTCATATTTATTTATTGATCAATCGAAATGAAATCACTTTTAGTGAGTATTTTATAGGTAATTAATTTGAATTCGGTCAAATATTTGTCCAGAAAAAAATGCATTAAAAAGTGTACCGAAAAAATCGCATGTTTTTTTCTTCAAGATGCAAAATCCGTGACAACGATTTCTTATTGAAAATTGAATTTGAACAGTTTTTTGAATGAATATCGTTATATTTGCTTGAATTAAAGCAAAAAGTACAAAAATAGTGGTTTCAGTGGTTATATTTTAAAATAGTGAAAAAATTCTCAAAATGTGCTTCTCTGGCCGAGAAACGTCGATTTTGAAAATGTTATTAAAAATAAAGGTACATTTTTATTTATTGATCAATCGATATGAAATCACTTTGAATGAGTTTCTTATAGGTAAATAAGCTGAATTCGGTCAAAAATTTGTCCAGAATTCATTAAAAAGTATACCGAAAAAATCGCATGTTTTTTTTCTTCTAGATACAAAATCCGTGACAACGATTTCTTATTGGAAATTGAATTTGAACAGTTTTTTGAATGAATATCGTTATATTTGCTTGAATTAAAGCAAAAAGTACAAAAATAATGGTTTCAATGGTTATATTTTAAAATAGTGAAAAAATTCTCAAAATGTTTTTCTCTGGCCGAGAAACGTCGATTTTGAAAATGTTATTAAAAATCGAGGTTCATATTTATTTATTGATCAATCGAAATGAAATCACTTTTAGTGAGTATTTTATAGGTAATTAATTTGAATTCGGTCAAATATTTGTCCAGAAAAAAATGCATTAAAAAGTGTACCGAAAAAATCGCATGTTTTTTTCTTCAAGATGCAAAATCCGTGACAACGATTTCTTATTGAAAATTGAATTTGAACAGTTTTTTGAATGAATATCGTTATATTTGCTTGAATTAAAGCAAAAAGTACAAAAATAGTGGTTTCAGTGGTTATATTTTAAAATAGTGAAAAAATTCTCAAAATGTGCTTCTCTGGCCGAGAAACGTCGATTTTGAAAATGTTATTAAAAATAAAGGTACATTTTTATTTATTGATCAATCGATATGAAATCACTTTGAATGAGTTTCTTATAGGTAAATAAGCTGAATTCGGTCAAAAATTTGTCCAGAATTCATTAAAAAGTATACCGAAAAAATCGCATGTTTTTTTTCTTCAAGATACAAAATCCGTGACAACTATTTCTTATTTTAAATTGAATTTTAACAGTTTTTTGGATGAATATCGTTATATTTGCTTGAATTAAAGCAAAAAATACAAAAATAATGGTTTCAATGGTTATATTTTAAAATAGTGAAAAAATTCTCAAAATGTTTTTCTCTGGCCAAGAAACGTCGATTTTGAAAATGTTATTAAAAATCGAGGTTCATTTTTATTTATTGATCAATCGAAATGAAATCACTTTTAGTGAGTATTTTATAGGTAATTAATTTGAATTCGGTCAAATATTTGTCCAGAAAAAAATGCATTAAAAAGTGTACCGAAAAAATCGCATGTTTTTTTCTTCAAGATGCAAAATCCGTGACAACGATTTCTTATTGAAAATTGAATTTGAACAGTTTTTTGAATGAATATCGTTATATTTGCTTGAATTAAAGCAAAAAGTACAAAAATAGTGGTTTCAGTGGTTATATTTTAAAATAGTGAAAAAATTCTCAAAATGTGCTTCTCTGGCCGAGAAACGTCGATTTTGAAAATGTTATTAAAAATAAAGGTACAATTTTATTTATTGATCAATCGATATGAAATCACTTTTAATGAGTATTTTATAGGTAAATAAGCTGAATTCGGTCAAAAATTTGTCCAGAAAAAAATGCACTAAAAAGTGTACCTAAAAAATCGCATGTTTTTTTCTTCAAGATGCAAAAATTCGTGACAACGATTTCTTATTGAAAATTGAATTTGAACAGTTTTTTGAATGAATATCGTTATATTTGCTTGAATTAAAGCAAAAAGTACAAAAATAGTGGTTTCAGTGGTTATATTTTAAAATAGTGAAAAAATTCTCAAAATGTGCTTCTCTGGCCGAGAAACGTCGATTTTGAAAATGTTATTAAAAATAAAGGTACAATTTTATTTATTGATCAATCGATATGAAATCACTTTTAATGAGTATTTTATAGGTAAATAAGCTGAATTCGGTCAAAAATTTGTCCAGAAAAAAATGCACTAAAAAGTGTACCTAAAAAATCGCATGTTTTTTTCTTCAAGATGCAAAATCCGTGACAACGATTTCTTATTGAAAATTGAATTTGAACAGTTTTTTGAATGAATATCGTTATATTTGCTTGAATTAAAGCAAAAAGTACAAAAATAGTGGTTTCAGTGGTTATATTTTAAAATAGTGAAAAAATTCTCAAAATGTGCTTCTCTGGCCGAGAAACGTCGATTTTGAAAATGTTATTAAAAATAAAGGTACATTTTTATTTATTGATCAATCGATATGAAATCACTTTTAATGAGTATTTTATGGGTAAATAAGCTGAATTCGGTCAAAAATTTGTCCAGAAAAAAATGCACTAAAAAGTGTACCTAAAAAATCGCATGTTTTTTTCTTCAAGATGCAAAAATTCGTGACAACGATTTCTTATTGAAAATTGAATTTGAACAGTTTTTTGAATGAATATCGTTATATTTGCTTGAATTAAACCAAAAAGTACAAAAATAGTGGTTTCAGTGGTTATATTTTAAAATAGTGAAAAAATTCTCAAAATGTGCTTCTCTGGCCGAGAAACGTCGATTTTGAAAATGTTATTAAAAATAAAGGTACATTTTTATTTATTGATCAATCGATATGAAATCACTTTTAATGAGTATTTTATGGGTAAATAAGCTGAATTCGGTCAAAAATTTGTCCAGAAAAAAATTCATTAAAAAGTGTACCGAAAAAATCGCATGTTTTTTTCTTCAAGATGCAAAATCCGTGACAACGATTTCTTATTGAAAATTGAATTTGAACAGTTTTTTGAATGAATATCGTTATATTTGCTTGAATTAAAGCAAAAAGTACAAAAATAGTGGTTTCAGTGGTTATATTTTAAAATAGTGAAAAAATTCTCAAAATGTGCTTCTCTGGCCGAGAAACGTCGATTTTGAAAATGTTATTAAAAATAAAGGTACATTTTTATTTATTGATCAATCGATATGAAATCACTTTTAATGAGTATTTTATGGGTAAATAAGCTGAATTCGGTCAAAAATTTGTCCAGAAAAAAATTCATTAAAAAGTGTACCGAAAAAATCGCATGTTTTTTTCTTCAAGATGCAAAATCCGTGACAACGATTTCTTATTGAAAATTGAATTTGAACAGTTTTTTGAATGAATATCGTTATATTTGCTTGAATTAAAGCAAAAAGTACAAAAATAGTGGTTTCAGTGGTTATATTTTAAAATAGTGAAAAAATTCTCAAAATGTGCTTCTCTGGCCGAGAAACGTCGATTTTGAAAATGTTATTAAAAATAAAGGTACAATTTTATTTATTGATCAATCGATATGAAATCACTTTTAATGAGTATTTTATAGGTAAATAAGCTGAATTCGGTCAAAAATTGTCCAGAAAAAAATGCACTAAAAAGTGTACCTAAAAAATCGCATGTTTTTTTCTTCAAGATGCAAAAATTCGTGACAACGATTTCTTATTGAAAATTGAATTTGAACAGTTTTTTGAATGAATATCGTTATATTTGCTTGAATTAAACCAAAAAGTACAAAAATAGTGGTTTCAGTGGTTATATTTTAAAATAGTGAAAAAATTCTCAAAATGTTTTTCTCTGGCCAAGAAACGTCGATTTTGAAAATGTTATTAAAAATCGAGGTTCATTTTTATTTATTGATCAATCGAAATGAAATCACTTTTAGTGAGTATTTTATAGGTAATTAATTTGAATTCGGTCAAATATTTGTCCAGAAAAAAATGCATTAAAAAGTGTACCGAAAAAATCGCATGTTTTTTTCTTCAAGATGCAAAATCCGTGACAACGATTTCTTATTGAAAATTGAATTTGAACAGTTTTTTGAATGAATATCGTTATATTTGCTTGAATTAAAGCAAAAAGTACAAAAATAGTGGTTTCAGTGGTTATATTTTAAAATAGTGAAAAAATTCTCAAAATGTGCTTCTCTGGCCGAGAAACGTCGATTTTGAAAATGTTATTAAAAATAAAGGTACAATTTTATTTATTGATCAATCGATATGAAATCACTTTTAATGAGTATTTTATAGGTAAATAAGCTGAATTCGGTCAAAAATTTGTCCAGAAAAAAATGCACTAAAAAGTGTACCTAAAAAATCGCATGTTTTTTCTTCAAGATGCAAAAATTCGTGACAACGATTTCTTATTGAAAATTGAATTTGAACAGTTTTTTGAATGAATATCGTTATATTTGCTTGAATTAAAGCAAAAAGTACAAAAATAGTGGTTTCAGTGGTTATATTTTAAAATAGTGAAAAAATTCTCAAAATGTGCTTCTCTGGCCGAGAAACGTCGATTTTGAAAATGTTATTAAAAATAAAGGTACATTTTTATTTATTGATCAATCGATATGAAATCACTTTTAATGAGTATTTTATGGGTAAATAAGCTGAATTCGGTCAAAAATTTGTCCAGAAAAAAATTCATTAAAAAGTGTACCGAAAAAATCGCATGTTTTTTTCTTCAAGATGCAAAATCCGTGACAACGATTTCTTATTGAAAATTGAATTTGAACAGTTTTTTGAATGAATATCGTTATATTTGCTTGAATTAAAGCAAAAAGTACAAAAATAGTGGTTTCAGTGGTTATATTTTAAAATAGTGAAAAAATTCTCAAAATGTGCTTCTCTGGCCGAGAAACGTCGATTTTGAAAATGTTATTAAAAATAAAGGTACAATTTTATTTATTGATCAATCGATATGAAATCACTTTTAATGAGTATTTTATAGGTAAATAAGCTGAATTCGGTCAAAAATTGTCCAGAAAAAAATGCACTAAAAAGTGTACCTAAAAAATCGCATGTTTTTTTCTTCAAGATGCAAAAATTCGTGACAACGATTTCTTATTGAAAATTGAATTTGAACAGTTTTTTGAATGAATATCGTTATATTTGCTTGAATTAAACCAAAAAGTACAAAAATAGTGGTTTCAGTGGTTATATTTTAAAATAGTGAAAAAATTCTCAAAATGTTTTTCTCTGGCCAAGAAACGTCGATTTTGAAAATGTTATTAAAAATCGAGGTTCATTTTTATTTATTGATCAATCGAAATGAAATCACTTTTAGTGAGTATTTTATAGGTAATTAATTTGAATTCGGTCAAATATTTGTCCAGAAAAAAATGCATTAAAAAGTGTACCGAAAAAATCGCATGTTTTTTTCTTCAAGATGCAAAATCCGTGACAACGATTTCTTATTGAAAATTGAATTTGAACAGTTTTTTGAATGAATATCGTTATATTTGCTTGAATTAAAGCAAAAAGTACAAAAATAGTGGTTTCAGTGGTTATATTTTAAAATAGTGAAAAAATTCTCAAAATGTGCTTCTCTGGCCGAGAAACGTCGATTTTGAAAATGTTATTAAAAATAAAGGTACAATTTTATTTATTGATCAATCGATATGAAATCACTTTTAATGAGTATTTTATAGGTAAATAAGCTGAATTCGGTCAAAAATTTGTCCAGAAAAAAATGCACTAAAAAGTGTACCTAAAAAATCGCATGTTTTTTTCTTCAAGATGCAAAAATTCGTGACAACGATTTCTTATTGAAAATTGAATTTGAACAGTTTTTTGAATGAATATCGTTATATTTGCTTGAATTAAACCAAAAAGTACAAAAATAGTGGTTTCAGTGGTTATATTTTAAAATAGTGAAAAAATTCTCAAAATGTGCTTCTCTGGCCGAGAAACGTCGATTTTGAAAATGTTATTAAAAATAAAGGTACATTTTTATTTATTGATCAATCGATATGAAATCACTTTTAATGAGTATTTTATGGGTAAATAAGCTGAATTCGGTCAAAAATTTGTCCAGAAAAAAATTCATTAAAAAGTGTACCGAAAAAATCGCATGTTTTTTTCTTCAAGATGCAAAATCCGTGACAACGATTTCTTATTGAAAATTGAATTTGAACAGTTTTTTGAATGAATATCGTTATATTTGCTTGAATTAAAGCAAAAAGTACAAAAATAGTGGTTTCAGTGGTTATATTTTAAAATAGTGAAAAAATTCTCAAAATGTGCTTCTCTGGCCGAGAAACGTCGATTTTGAAAATGTTATTAAAAATAAAGGTACATTTTTATTTATTGATCAATCGATATGAAATCACTTTTAATGAGTATTTTATGGGTAAATAAGCTGAATTCGGTCAAAAATTTGTCCAGAAAAAAATTCATTAAAAAGTGTACCGAAAAAATCGCATGTTTTTTTCTTCAAGATGCAAAATCCGTGACAACGATTTCTTATTGAAAATTGAATTTGAACAGTTTTTTGAATGAATATCGTTATATTTGCTTGAATTAAAGCAAAAAGTACAAAAATAGTGGTTTCAGTGGTTATATTTTAAAATAGTGAAAAAATTCTCAAAATGTGCTTCTCTGGCCGAGAAACGTCGATTTTGAAAATGTTATTAAAAATAAAGGTACAATTTTATTTATTGATCAATCGATATGAAATCACTTTTAATGAGTATTTTATAGGTAAATAAGCTGAATTCGGTCAAAAATTGTCGAGAAAAAAATGCACTAAAAAGTGTACCTAAAAAATCGCATGTTTTTTTCTTCAAGATGCAAAAATTCGTGACAACGATTTCTTATTGAAAATTGAATTTGAACAGTTTTTTGAATGAATATCGTTATATTTGCTTGAATTAAACCAAAAAGTACAAAAATAGTGGTTTCAGTGGTTATATTTTAAAATAGTGAAAAAATTCTCAAAATGTGCTTCTCTGGCCGAGAAACGTCGATTTTGAAAATGTTATTTAAAATAAAGGTACATTTTTATTTATTGATCAATCGATATGAAATCACTTTTAATGAGTATTTTATGGGTAAATAAGCTGAATTCGGTCAAAAATTTGTCCAGAAAAAAATTCATTAAAAATTGTACCGAAAAAATCGCATGTTTTTTTCTTCAAGATGCAAAATCCGTGACAACGATTTCTTATTGAAAATTGAATTTGAACAGTTTTTTGAATGAATATCGTTATATTTGCTTGAATTAAAGCAAAAAGTACAAAAATAGTGGTTTCAGTGGTTATATTTTAAAATAGTGAAAAAATTCTCAAAATGTGCTTCTCTGGCCGAGAAACGTCGATTTTGAAAATGTTATTAAAAATAAAGGTACAATTTTATTTATTGATCAATCGATATGAAATCACTTTTAATGAGTATTTTATAGGTAAATAAGCTGAATTCGGTCAAAAATTTGTCCAGAAAAAAATGCACTAAAAAGTGTACCTAAAAAATCGCATGTTTTTTTCTTCAAGATGCAAAAATTCGTGACAACGATTTCTTATTGAAAATTGAATTTGAACAGTTTTTTGAATGAATATCGTTATATTTGCTTGAATTAAACCAAAAAGTACAAAAATAGTGGTTTCAGTGGTTATATTTTAAAATAGTGAAAAAATTCTCAAAATGTGCTTCTCTGGCCGAGAAACGTCGATTTTGAAAATGTTATTAAAAATAAAGGTACATTTTTATTTATTGATCAATCGATATGAAATCACTTTTAATGAGTATTTTATGGGTAAATAAGCTGAATTCGGTCAAAAATTTGTCCAGAAAAAAATTCATTAAAAAGTGTACCGAAAAAATCGCATGTTTTTTTCTTCAAGATGCAAAATCCGTGACAACGATTTCTTATTGAAAATTGAATTTGAACAGTTTTTTGAATGAATATCGTTATATTTGCTTGAATTAAAGCAAAAAGTACAAAAATAGTGGTTTCAGTGGTTATATTTTAAAATAGTGAAAAAATTCTCAAAATGTGCTTCTCTGGCCGAGAAACGTCGATTTTGAAAATGTTATTAAAAATAAAGGTACAATTTTATTTATTGATCAATCGATATGAAATCACTTTTAATGAGTATTTTATAGGTAAATAAGCTGAATTCGGTCAAAAATTTGTCCAGAAAAAAATGCACTAAAAAGTGTACCTAAAAAATCGCATGTTTTTTCTTCAAGATACAAAATCCGTGACAACTATTTCTTATTTTAAATTGAATTTTAACAGTTTTTTGGATGAATATCGTTATATTTGCTTGAATTAAAGCAACAAGTACAAAAATAGTGGTTTCATTGGTTATATTTTAAAATAGTGAAAAAATTCTCAAAATGTTTTTCTCTGGCCAAGAAACGTCGATTTTGAAAATGTTATTAAAAATCGAGGTTCATTTTTATTTATTGATCAATCGATATGAAATCACTTTTAATTAGAATTTTATAGGTAAATAAGCTGAATTCGGTCAAAAATTTGTCCAGAAAAAAATGCATTCAAAAGTGTACCGAAAAAATTGCATGTTTTTTTTCTTCTAGATACAAAATCCGTGACAACGATTTCTTATTGGAAATTGAATTTGAACAGTTTTTTGAATGAATATCGTTATATTTGCTTGAATTAAAGCAAAAAGTACAAAAATAATGGTTTCAGTGGTTATATTTTAAAATAGTGAAAAAATTCTCAAAATGTTCTTCTCTGGCCGAGAAACGTCGATTTTGAAAATGTTATTAAAAATAAAGGTACATTTTTATTTATTGATCAATCGATATGAAATCACTTTTAATGAGAATTTTATAGGTAAATAAGCTGAATTCGGTCAAAAATTTTTCCAGAAAAAAATGCATTCAAAAGTGTACCGAAAAAATTGCATGTTTTTTTTCTTCTAGATACAAAATCCGTGACAACGATTTCTTATTGGAAATTGAATTTGAACAGTTTTTTGAATGAATATCGTTATATTTGCTTGAATTAAAGCAAAAAGTACAAAAATAATGGTTTCAATGGTTATATTTTAAAATAGTGAAAAAATTCTCAAAATGTTTTTCTCTGGCCGAGAAACGTCGATTTTGAAAATGTTATTAAAAATCGAGGTTCATATTTATTTATTGATCAATCGAAATGAAATCACTTTTAGTGAGTATTTTATAGGTAATTAATTTGAATTCGGTCAAATATTTGTCCAGAAAAAAATGCATTAAAAAGTGTACCGAAAAAATCGCATGTTTTTTTTCTTCAAGATGCAAAATCCGTGACAACGATTTCTTATTGAAAATTGAATTTGAACAGTTTTTTGAATGAATATCGTTATATTTGCTTGAATTAAAGCAAAAAGTACAAAAATAGTGGTTTCAGTGGTTATATTTTAAAATAGTGAAAAAATTCTCAAAATGTGCTTCTCTGGCCGAGAAACGTCGATTTTGAAAATGTTATTAAAAATAAAGGTACATTTTTATTTATTGATCAATCGATATGAAATCACTTTTAATGAGTATTTTATGGGTAAATAAGCTGAATTCGGTCAAAAATTTGTCCAGAAAAAAATTCATTAAAAAGTGTACCGAAAAAATCGCATGTTTTTTTCTTCAAGATGCAAAATCCGTGACAACGATTTCTTATTGAAAATTGAATTTGAACAGTTTTTTGAATGAATATCGTTATATTTGCTTGAATTAAAGCAAAAAGTACAAAAATAGTGGTTTCAGTGGTTATATTTTAAAATAGTGAAAAAATTCTCAAAATGTGCTTCTCTGGCCGAGAAACGTCGATTTTGAAAATGTTATTAAAAATAAAGGTACAATTTTATTTCTTGATCAATCGATATGAAATCACTTTTAATGAGTATTTTATAGGTAAATAAGCTGAATTCGGTCAAAAATTTGTCCAGAAAAAAATGCACTCCGATGAGAGTAGCCACGCTCTCTCTAGAACATCTCCGTATCACCTCCAGTTTCCTTAGTTCGTTCTGCCGCCTTCTCTCCTGGGTCCGTAGGCTCGCCAGCGTCTGCTCCTCGTCGCTAGAGTAGTTGTCCATGCTAGCTCTTTTAGTTTCCACGGTTGTAAGTTTAAGTCCCGGTACGTCTACTCCCGGGTTTCGGCACCAAATTGTCGTGGATTTTTGTTAATGAGTCCTGATCGGTCCAGCGAATGCGGCAGTTGTATGATTTTACAGTTACGGAATTTATTTTGTTTTATTTTATTTGGCTTCTTTTGGAAGCCCACCCTATGTCTATTTAGTAGACCTTCCCAATTGTCTCATTTGGAGACCCTTGTCTCTTATGGAGACCTACCCTTGTCTCTTTTGGAGACCTACCATGTCTCATTTGGAGACTGTCTCTTTTGGAGACCAACCATGTCTCATTTGGAGACTGTCTCTTTTGGAGACCAACCATGTCTCATTTGGAGACTGTCCCTTTTGGAGACCAACCATGTCTCATTTGGAGACTGTCTCTTTTGGAGACCAACCATGTCTCATTTGGAGACTACCAATGCCTTCCTAAAGACTTTTAGAAAGGCTTTCAAAAAGGATACTTTCAGTAGTATTTCCAATCCTGCGTCGCTACAGTCGCCGAACTAGTAGCTATACTTAAGGCTACGAATTAATTTTACAAGTATTGCAAGTTTTAAATATCTTTATTTACTACAGAATTTTAGCTAGTCTTTTTCTGATCTGCTCTCTAGCAAAGTTCGGAGAAGAGTGATTCTTTTTGGGCATTATAGACCATAAGGTTGTACAGTTTTTTAAAATTGGTTTCCCCTACTTTTTACAGGGTTCAACATACAGATTTTAGGGTAGCTTCTCTACCTTTTAAGTTAATAGGTTACAGGCAAGCGTGAAGTTTTATTATTTTCTTATCGTTAAAAAAGATGCAGATGTGGAAATAGGAGCTTTTACTCTCTTTTGTATTGAATCGTCAACGGAACTTAAAATCAACACATGTGTGCGAAAAGGGAGCTTTCTCGTTTTTATTGTGTTTAAGATATAACTGAGCCTGTACGGCGACTTTTAACAGTATGCACATTTTGTGTCATTAGGTCCCCTTTTGGGTTTAAAAGTGCTAAAAACTTTTTAAAAAAAGAGAAAAATATCCGAGGGATTTAACACTCCCCCGCGAAATACGTAGTATTTCTTATATTGTTTTTGTTTTCTTATGCATAATTTTGTCCCGTTTAACCGTATTTAGTTAGGTTTAATCTTCTTTGTTAAATGTCTTCAATAAATCTTAATTTTACATTTGCTTATTTAATCTAATATTTTCAATGTTTAAATGCTTTTATTTGCTTATGTAATTTTAAATATTTTCAATGTTTAATGATTTTATTTAATTATCAGAGATTTCTAAGGGGTAGAGTAATTGGACTGGCCTCCGTAAAAGATTTCCGTTCGCGGTTCGCACTATGCAAGCCCGTACCTTGCCATCGCGGCCAATTTGAGTTTCATTTACAACACCCATTTTCCACATTTGTTTTTGTAATTTGTCGTCGTGTATTAGAACAACGTCCCCGACTTTCATTATAGTTTCGTTTTTCGCGAGTTTGCTGTGATGGGCAGATCGCAAATCTAACAAATATTCGTTTTTCCACCTCTTACTGAGATGGTCCATTAAGGCCAGTCTATATCGTAGCCTCTTGGCTGTTTCCCTTTGGGAGCTAGTCGTGAAATCGGTTGGTTTTACCTTTTGTGGTGGTAAGCTCGTGAGTCTCCTTCCTATAAGCAGATGCGAGGGGGTAAGGGGGGAAGGCTCGTCAACGCTTGTATTGTCAAAGGTGATGGGGCGCGAATTTATCACCGCTTCAACTTCTACTAATATTGTTTGTAGTTCTTGAAAGTTGCAGGATGAATGGCCAAGGGCCTTTTTTAAGAGACTTTTCGTTGTCCTCACCATTCGCTCCCAAAAACCACCCCACCAGGCACCTCTATCCGCTATGAATCTCCATGTGATACCCCTTTTGCCAAAAAATTCTTTCAGTTCAGGTGTATCTAGATTTTTCCATATGGTTTTAAGGTCTGCATTCGCTTTTGTGAATGTTTTTGCGTTGTCAGTGTAAATATCACTTGGTAAACCACGCCTGCCTATCATTCTTCTGAAGGCTAACAGAAAGTCCTCCGTTGTCAAAGAGCCTACAAGCTCTAGGTGAATGGCTCGTGTTACCGCGCACGTAATTAAGCAGATGTATGCCTTTTCGGACGTTTGATTAGTTTTTACATACAAAGGTCCTGCAAAATCGATGCCAACTACTTGGAAGGGTGGAACTTGGTCAATTCTTTCCCTTGGCAAAGGTGCGGTGGAAAGTTAGCCTGCTTTGCAGCTAAGTTTTTTACATAGGTGGCATTTTTTCAATAAGGATTTCACTAATTGTCGACCAGCGGGAACCCAATAACGAGATCGTAATTGAGTGAATGTTGCAGTCAGACCGCTGTGAAAAACGTCTTCGTGGCTTCGCCAAACTATAAGTTCTGTAAAGCGTTTCTTCTTGTTTAGGATAGCTGGATGCTTCTCCTCAAAGGTTAAGCTTGATTTTTCTAACCTCCCACCCACGCATAGAATATCTTCCGCGTTAAGAAAGGGCTTTAGAGTTAATATGTTTGAAGTTCTTTTTATGTTGGTTTTGTTTTTGAGTGACGTTATTTCGTCTTGAAAGTCTTCTATTTGTTCTGATTGTATCCATTTTTGTTCCGCGTTTAGTAATTCAGATGCTGTTAGGGCGCCTTGCCTTGTATCTCTCTTCTTGCAATTAGCAACAAATCGGTACATCCAAGCCGTAATCCTTAGAATCGTGTCTAATTTGCTATATTTATTCAAGTCGATGAGATTTTGAATGCAAAGTCTTTCTTTACAATTCACGCTCACGCTTAGTACAGTTTTCCTCCTTTCTACTTCAATGTTGTCTTTTGCCCTAAGGGCTACGGTGCTTTGTTCGGGCCAGTTTTCTTCCTCCTGTCTCAGCCAGGGGGGTCCGTGCCACCAGAGTTCGTTTTCTTTTAGGGCTGTGGCTGATAAGCCTCGTGTAGGCAAGTCTGCAGGGTTATTTTCCCCTGGGCAATGCATCCAATCTAAGGGGTCGGATGCTTGCTGTATTTCAGCTACTCGGTTTGAAACGAAGGGCTTCCATGATTTTGCTGAACCCTTTAGCCAGTGCAACGCTATCATCGAATCGGTCCACATTCGCACCTTTAATGCGTCGGTTTGAAATACGCTCTTTATGTTCTTTACCAAACGACAACCAAGCAAACAAGCCATTAGTTCTAATCTTGGCAAGGTTAGTCGTTTTAAAGGAGCCACTCTAGCCTTGGCGGTTACAAATGATGTATGTATTTCATGATCTTTCGATGTATAGCGTATGTAAATAACGCAGACATATGCCTTTATGCTACTATCACAGAAACAATGTATTTCACTGGTTTCAACATTGTCCGTTTCATTGAAATAGTGACGGGGAAGTTTAATGTGTCGCAATTCGGGAAGCTCTTTACACCATTGTCTGAACTGCTCGCTTATTTCTTGGGGAAGTTCTTGATCCCATTCGAAGCCTTGTTCCCACAAGGATTGAAATAAAAGTTTTGCCCTGAGGGTATATGGGCTTAGTACACCGATAGGGTCAAAAATTTGGCCTACCGCGCTTAATATGAAGCGTTTGTTGTTCTTTATTCCTTCGAGAAACTGAATCAAATTTTGTAGATTAAAGGTGAAGTAATCTTCTTCTGGCTTCCAGAGTAGCCCAAGGATCTTGAAATCTTTCTCCCCCGCCTCCCCTTCAAACGTGACACCTTCGCTTGATAAGCCTTTATGACCCCACATGCGTTTTAGTTCTTTTGAGTTAGTGTTCCATTTTCTCAATGTCATTCCGGCTTCTTTCATGATGCTATTGATATTTAGTGAAAGGTCGAGGGCAGCTTTGGGGTCACTGTCGCCACTACACAAGTCATCTACTATAGATCTCTTCCTAGAACTATAATTTCCTTTCTTCCGCTGTCATATTTTTTAAGGTGACATTTAATGGTCGCGGCTAGGAGGAAGGGAGATGACGTCACCCCAAATGGGACTCTGGTCATGCGTAATTCTTGGAATTCATTTGAGTCTAACTCTGAGATCCATAACATTCTTAACGAGTCCCGATCTTCTGGGTCTATTCTCACTTGAAGGAATGCTTTTTCGATATCTGCGGTTATCGCGATCTTATGATTTCTGAATCTTAGTAATAGGAGTAGAAGGTCTGGGCTCAGGTTGGGTCCCGCCGACAAACAGTCGTTTAAAGACGGTACCCCTTCTATGTGTGATGATGCATCACATACGACACGCAAGCGAGTTGTACTAGATACCCTAGTTACCCCTTGGTGTGGCATATAGTATGTTCCAGGAATTGATTCAATTGTCTCTACCCTTTCTAAGATCCCATTTTTTAACTGTTCGTTAATTATATCCTTGTAATCTTGAAAGTAAGCTGGGTCTCTATTAAATCTTCGCACTAGGCTTTTCATGCGTTTGTAGGCTACACTTTTGTTATTAGGAAGGACGGTTTTTTCTGTTATGAATGGTAATTTAACTTGGTATCTATTGTCTATGAATGTAGTAGTTTGTTCAAATAAAGTCATAAAGTCTTCACTATGGGGGTTTTCGTCTTTCTTTGCATCTATCCCGAGGGATTCTAGTTCCCAAAATGACTTTAACGTGTCGGATACTTTCTTCTCTTCTATTCCAACACGCATAGACGTTGCTTGTCAATATTCTTGTGGTAAAGAAGGAGAAGATTGTGGGCCTTGCAAAACCCATCCAAATGTCGTTTCTTGAGCGACTAGAGATTTGCCCATTCTTTCGATATTGCCCGTGGCGATTTCCCAATAATAGTCGCTTCCTATTAATATACCAATGTCCGACCCGCTTCTCGCGGACTCTTCGGGTTCGTCGGCTAAAGCCATACCTTGGCTATTCATGTGTTTCTCTATCTCCTTGCAGTCAATGGTGGTGATGGCTTGGCATAGATAAGGTACCTCTATGGCTATAATTTCTACTGCCTTATTTTGGTTATTCTTGTTTTCTAAGGTTAGTTTCACTTTCCTTCTTTTGACAGCTTCTTGATCGTTATTTCCAAAACTATTTATTGTTAGGCTTACAATTCCAACCACTGGTAAGTTTAAAGCTCGAGAAACATCTTGCCTAATGAAAGTAGCGTCGCTGCCGTCGTCTAACAAACAGCGCGCTTGCCTTTTCTTCATGGCTTCTTCCGGGTGGGGGTTCCTGACTATGGCCTGTGCAGTTTTTAACAAAACGTTGCGATTGGAATATACTGAATGGACTGTAGCATTTCTACTCCCTATCGCGGCGTTTGATTGATTGTTTATACCCGCCATAACGGTATTCTTTGGTCCCTTGTTTGAGTTATTTTGGGGGCATATGGCTCGATTGTGTTTTCCCTTGCATAACATGCAGCCTTGCAAATATGATCTGCACTCAGATAGAGAATGTCCCATTCGCAGGCAATTAAAGCATCGCATCGATGCCCTTATCAAATCCTTTTTGTCTTTTAGGGAATGGACAGTGCAGTTGACGGATGTATGTTTATCATTTTTGCAAAAGATGCAATAACCCGCTTTTTTTGTTTGCGTAAATAGTACGGATGCTGAAGAAACAGCAGCTCCGCGTCCGTTACGCGTATAGGCATACTTGTTAGGTGTTTTGTGACGGAAGTCAGTCTTTGCTTTTACGGGGTATTTATCTCTCTCTGACCCTTTGCTCCCTGAGGAGGAGGCTCCAAAAAGGTTGGTTCCCAAAATATTAGCCCTTTCTCTGCTTTCCACATCCTTTCTTAAAAAGTCTACCAGTGTTTCCGCGTTCCAATCATCGTCCGAAACGCGTGTACGACTGTACTCTAAACGGATTTCTTCCGGAATGCTTTGCAGAATCGAGGGGGCCAAACACGTGTTTTTGGAGGCCGTGTCCATACCCAACCCTTTCAAACTCCTTAAATTTACTTCACAAATTTCTAAAAGTTGGCGTAAGGCCTTAATATCTCTAGTTGATTTGACAGGTGTTAAGTTAATCAAATTGTTCATATGAGTTAGCATTATTAAATCTGACCTGCCAAATCTGTTTTTTAAGTCTTTAACTATTTCATCATAAGCTTCATCTGAAGCGTTATAATTTTTAACTGCACCTTTTGCTTCACCTTCTAGATATGAAACTAAATAATTAAATTTCTCTACCTTTGGGATAGTTTCATCATCATCCACAGCAGCTTTAAATCTGCTCCAGAAAGAGTTGAATTGAGTTATGTCCCCTCCAAATTTTGGCATGTCCAAGCGGGGCAATTTTGTATTTGTTCTTCTCATGGCACTACACGACCCCGATTGGCAACCGGAAACGGAACCATGTCCCGATGCGCGATTGTTTCCAATCGGCGAAGAGTCGCGTTGCCGTTTACGGCGCGTTGCCGACCGAGTGAGTGTGATTTCATCGCGGATTTTTCTCGCGGCGATCACCTCGTTTGACAATGCCTCAACATCATCGATATAGTTTCTTATCTTTTCGTCCAACACTACGAGTTCTTCCTCGCGTTGGTTCAACAAAGTCACTTTATCGTCTATTTCATCGCCCGAATTTTTATCACCACTCAACAACACTCCAAGTTCTCCGATGAGAGTAGCCACGCTCTCTCTAGAACATCTCCGTATCACCTCCAGTTTCCTTAGTTCGTTCTGCCGCCTTCTCTCCTGGGTCCGTAGGCTCGCCAGCGTCTGCTCCTCGTCGCTAGAGTAGTTGTCCATGCTAGCTCTTTTAGTTTCCACGGTTGTAAGTTTAAGTCCCGGTACGTCTACTCCCGGGTTTCGGCACCAAATTGTCGTGGATTTTTGTTAATGAGTCCTGATCGGTCCAGCGAATGCGGCAGTTGTATGATTTTACAGTTACGGAATTTATTTTGTTTTATTTTATTTGGCTTCTTTTGGAAGCCCACCCTATGTCTATTTAGTAGACCTTCCCAATTGTCTCATTTGGAGACCCTTGTCTCTTATGGAGACCTACCCTTGTCTCTTTTGGAGACCTACCATGTCTCATTTGGAGACTGTCTCTTTTGGAGACCAACCATGTCTCATTTGGAGACTGTCTCTTTTGGAGACCAACCATGTCTCATTTGGAGACTGTCCCTTTTGGAGACCAACCATGTCTCATTTGGAGACTGTCTCTTTTGGAGACAAACCATGTCTCATTTGGAGACTACCAATGCCTTCCTAAAGACTTTTAGAAAGGCTTTCAAAAAGGATACTTTCAGTAGTATTTCCAATCCGGCGTCGCTACAGTCGCCGAACTAGTAGCTATACTTAAGGCTACGAATTAATTTTACAAGTATTGCAAGTTTTAAATATCTTTATTTACTACAGAATTTTAGCTAGTCTTTTTCTGATCTGCTCTCTAGCAAAGTTCGGAGAAGAGTGATTCTTTTTGGGCATTATAGACCATAAGGTTGTACAGTTTTTTAAAATTGGTTTCCCCTACTTTTTACAGGGTTCAACATACAGATTTTAGGGTAGCTTCTCTACCTTTTAAGTTAATAGGTTACAGGCAAGCGTGAAGTTTTATTATTTTCTTATCGTTAAAAAAGATGCAGATGTGGAAATAGGAGCTTTTACTCTCTTTTGTATTGAATCGTCAACGGAACTTAAAATCAACACATGTGTGCGAAAAGGGAGCTTTCTCGTTTTTATTGTGTTTAAGATATAACTGAGCCTGTACGGCGACTTTTAACAGTATGCACATTTTGTGTCATTAGGTCCCCTTTTGGGTTTAAAAGTGCTAAAAACTTTTTAAAAAAAGAGAAAAATATCCGAGGGATTTAACGCAATGGTTATATTTTAAAATAGTGAAAAAATTCTCAAAATGTTTTTCTCTGGCCAAGAAACGTCGATTTTGAAAATGTTATTAAAAATCGAGGTTCATTTTTATTTATTGATCAATCGATATGAAATCACTTTTAATGAGTATTTTATAGGTAAATAAGCTGAATTCGGTCAAAAATTTGTCCAGAAAAAAATTCATTAAAAAGTGTACCGAAAAAATCGCATGTTTTTTTCTTCAAGATTCAAAATCCGTGACAACTATTTCTTATTTTAAATTGAATTTTAACAGTTTTTTCGATGAATATCGTTATATTTGCTTGAATTAAAGCAACAAGTACAAAAATAGTGGTTTCAGTGGTTATATTTTAAAATAGTGAAAAAATTCTCAAAATGTTCTTCTCTGGCCGAGAAACGTCGATTTTGAAAATGTTATTAAAAATAAAGGTACATTTTTATTTATTGATCAATCGATATGAAATAACTTTTTAATGAGTATTTTATAGGTAAATAAGCTGAATTCGGTCAAAAATTTGTCCAGAAAAAAATGCATTCAAAAGTGTACCGAAAAAATTGCATGTTTTTTTTCTTCTAGATACAAAATCCGTGACAACGATTTCTTATTGGAAATTGAATTTGAACAGTTTTTTGAATGAATATCGTTATATTTGCTTGAATTAAAGCAAAAAGTACAAAAATAGTGGTTTCAGTGGTTATATTTTAAAATAGTGAAAAAATTCTCAAAATGTGCTTCTCTGGCCGAGAAACGTCGATTTTGAAAATGTTATTAAAAATAAAGGTACATTTTTATTTATTGATCAATCGATATGAAATCACTTTTAATGAGTATTTTATAGGTAAATAAGCTGAATTCGGTCAAAAATTTGTCCAGAAAAAAATTCATTAAAAAGTGTACCGAAAAAATCGCATGTTTTTTTTCTTCAAGATTCAAAATCCGTGACAACTATTTCTTATTTTAAATTGAATTTTAACAGTTTTTTGGATGAATATCGTTATATTTGCTTGAATTAAAGCAAAAAGTACAAAAATAATGGTTTCAATGGTTATATTTTAAAATAGTGAAAAAATTCTCAAAATGTTTTTCTCTGGCCAAGAAACGTCGATTTTGAAAATGTTATTAAAAATCGAGGCTCATTTTTATTTATTGATCAATCGATATGAAATCACTTTTAATGAGTATTTTATAGGTAAATAAGCTGAATTCGGTCAAAAATTTGTCCAGAAAAAAATTCATTAAAAAGTGTACCGAAAAAATCGCATGTTTTTTTTCTTCAAGATTCAAAATCCGTGACAACTATTTCTTATTTTAAATTGAATTTTAACAGTTTTTTCGATGAATATCGTTATATTTGCTTGAATTAAAGCAACAAGTACAAAAATAGTGGTTTCAGTGGTTATATTTTAAAATAGTGAAAAAATTCTCAAAATGTTTTTCTCTGGCCGAGAAACGTCGATTTTGAAAATGTTATTAAAAATAAAGGTACATTTTTATTTATTGATCAATCGATATGAAATCACTTTTAATGAGTATTTTATAGGTAAATAAGCTGAATTCGGTCAAAAATTTGTCCTGAAAAAAATGCATTCAAAAGTGTACCGAAAAAATTGCATGTTTTTTTTCTTATAGATACAAAATCCGTGACAACTATTTCTTATTTTAAATTGAATTTTAACAGTTTTTTGGATGAATATCGTTATATTTGCTTGAATTAAAGCAAAAAGTACAAAAATAATGGCTTCAATGGTTATATTTTAAAATAGTGAAAAAATTCTCAAAATGTTTTTCTCTGGCCAAGAAACGTCGATTTTGAAAATGTTATTAAAAATCGAGGTTCATTTTTATTTATTGATCAATCGATATGAAATCACTTTTAATGAGTATTTTATAGGTAAATAAGCTGAATTCGGTCAAAAATTTGTCCAGAAAAAAATGCACTAAAAAGTGTACCTAAAAAATAACATGTTTTTTTTCTTCAAGATGCAAAAATTCGTGACAACGATTTCTTATTGAAAATTGAATTTGAACAGTTTTTTGAATGAATATCGTTATATTTGCTTGAATTAAAGCAAAAAGTACAAAAATAGTGGTTTCAGTGGTTATATTTTAAAATAGTGAAAAAATTCTCAAAATGTTCTTCTCTGGCCGAGAAACGTCGATTTTGAAAATGTTATTAAAAATAAAGGTACATTTTTATTTATTGATCAATCGATATGAAATAACTTTTTAATGAGTATTTTATAGGTAAATAAGCTGAATTCGGTCAAAAATTTGTCCAGAAAAAAATGCATTCAAAAGTGTACCGAAAAAATTGCATGTTTTTTTTCTTCTAGATACAAAATCCGTGACAACGATTTCTTATTGGAAATTGAATTTGAACAGTTTTTTGAATGAATATCGTTATATTTGCTTGAATTAAAGCAAAAAGTACAAAAATAGTGGTTTCAGTGGTTATATTTTAAAATAGTGAAAAAATTCTCAAAATGTGCTTCTCTGGCCGAGAAACGTCGATTTTGAAAATGTTATTAAAAATCGAGGTTCATTTTTATTTATTGATCAATCGATATGAAATCACTTTTAATGAGTATTTTATAGGTAAATAAGCTGAATTCGGTCAAAAATTTGTCCAGAAAAAAATTCATTAAAAAGTGTACCGAAAAAATCGCATGTTTTTTTTCTTCAAGATTCAAAATCCGTGACAACTATTTCTTATTTTAAATTGAATTTTAACAGTTTTTTCGATGAATATCGTTATATTTGCTTGAATTAAAGCAACAAGTACAAAAATAGTGGTTTCAGTGGTTATATTTTAAAATAGTGAAAAAATTCTCAAAATGTTTTTCTCTGGCCGAGAAACGTCGATTTTGAAAATGTTATTAAAAATAAAGGTACATTTTTATTTATTGATCAATCGATATGAAATCACTTTTAATGAGTATTTTATAGGTAAATAAGCTGAATTCGGTCAAAAATTTGTCCTGAAAAAAATGCATTCAAAAGTGTACCGAAAAAATTGCATGTTTTTTTTCTTATAGATACAAAATCCGTGACAACTATTTCTTATTTTAAATTGAATTTTAACAGTTTTTTGGATGAATATCGTTATATTTGCTTGAATTAAAGCAAAAAGTACAAAAATAATGGTTTCAATGGTTATATTTTAAAATAGATAGCGAAGGAAACCGGAACCGAACTAATCAAACTGCTCTCTTCTATTCATAGATATATCTCTACCGACTGGCAAAGCGGGAAATCAGGTGGATAGAAGGCGACACGACTTCCAGCACACGTAATCAAGTAGACAGTCTCTCTTAAAATGTCCTTAAGTGAGGAGAGTCAACGGTAATTGGCGGCGTGCTACTATCAAGAATATCGGCTTTAACCAGCTACAAATACGACTATACGCCAGGACTTCGGATCAAAAGGGATAATCAAACGGATCTTATGTGTTTCCTCTGACTACTCCAACAAAGGTACCACAACACCGCCGGAAATAAACGCCACCATCAGTTCAAGTAACCCAAAAAGAAGTAATTATCTACAGAACTGCGGATTGTGTTCGGTTTTTTTACGGTATTACAGACTCAATGACTCTCGGTTCTCATTTTTTAAGAACATAACGCGTACGGGTACCTCAAGCGGTAGAAACGAGATAAAAAAATTAAACTAAAACGTACAATTAGCCAACCGTATAAAAACGCTTTCGAAACCGGTAAAAAATAAACGGACAAAAAACATCATCTAAACTATCCTCGAACAAAAAATCGCTTATCTTGAACTTAAACTGTGATAAACAAAATCCGAAGATCGCCAGATAGCGAAGGAAACCGGAACCGAACTAATCAAACTGCTCTCTTCTATTCATAGGTAGTTATAACGATTTATTTTTTCTTTATTTTTACACGTATTGGTACTACCTAACAATATCCACCCAAACAACCGCGCTCACTGACAATAAACACTAAAATGGATGCCTCACTAAGTGATATACTTAGAGAAATGAAGGAAATGAAGGTAACGATAAAAACTGAAGTAGATAAGATGGGGACTAAGATTAGGTCAGAAGTACAAACTATAGCGTTGAAGGTTGATGATATAAAAACGGCGATGAAAGAGACAAATGGAAAAATTGATAAGATATGTAGAAAAGTTAATGAACATGAAACTAGAATAGAGAAACTTGAAAAGCAAAGCGAAATGATAGAGGATATAAGATTTGATTATGACAGTTTTGTAACTGATATTAACAATAAGCTAGAATTAAAAAACAAAGAGATTAATGAGCTAAAACATAAGCAGGAACTTATAGAACTGGACAAACGAAGAAATAATTTAGTTTTAACCGGTATACCTGAAAAACCAGGTGAAACCAGAGAGCAGCTAGCAGATATCGTGAACGATATCTTTAAGGGATTAATGGGCATACCAACTAGAATACGACCCACACAAGTATATAGACGTGGTGAAATGCGTAGGATAGTTTTAAGTGTAGGAGACGCTGATACTAAAAGAGAGATCTTAAAAAAGGCTTACCAATTAAAAGGATCAAATATATTCATATCACATGATTTCACGCCGAAACAAGAATTTGCTCGCTTCCACTTAAGACAGTTCTGTAAAATCCCTGGAAATGAGAAAACTAAATTTATTTCCCACTTCATGCTACAAAAAGGTGATGAAAAATATTATTACAACGAACTTGAGCAAAAAGTTCTTGTAAAGAACTAAAATTAAATACCAATAAAATAACTCTATATTTGTTATCCATAATAACCCAAAATGAAGTTTATCTATTCGAACATCAGAAGCGCAAGATGTAATTTACCAAATCTGATTGCAACGCTAACAACAAAAGAGATAGTTCCGGATATAATAGCCTTAACAGAAACATGGTTTAGAGAAAATACATTTTTATACTTGCAAAATTATAAGTTCTATGGAATAGGGAATAGAGTAGGTGGGGGGGGGTGGGATTCTACTGTAAACAAGATATAAAAATAACCAGAATTTCAAACCTATGCATGTGTACGCAAGACGTTGAGAGTTATGTTATAAAGGTTTTAGAAACTGACGAAATCTATGCAATAATATATAGACCCCATTCCTCAAAAATTCACAATTTTTTTAATGCCCTGGAATTCATATTGGAGGGAATGGGAAATAATAAAAATAGGAAAATATTAGCAGGTGATTTTAATATAAACTTACTAGAAACCACTCCATGCTCGAATGCCTTAATAGAACTATGTCTGAGCTATGGTCTCAAACAAACTGTCCAAACCCCCACTAGAACAACGATAAGCACTGCCACCTGTATAGATAATATCTTTATAAATTTTGAGGGCACTACCAAAGTACTAGCCAGCGTGGATATAACTGATCATATGCCCTTATACCTTACCTCCACAACAATTTTGGAAAAAGACAACACAGTTAGATTAAGAGATTACAGTAAAACCAATTTACTAAAATTTAAATCAAGAATCAACAATATAAATTGGGAACAACTTTACAATAACCCTGACATTAATACTGCTTACGATTACTTCGAAGAAAAAATCAGTGCCGAATATAACATGATTTTTGCATACAAGACAATAAAATTAGGAAAAGACTCGTGGATAACAGACGATATAAAAGAAATTTTGAGGAATAAACATAAAGCACAAAAAAGGTTTAGAAGATCGCCCTCACAGGTGAACAAAGACCAATACCTACATCTTAGAAACCGAGCAAACAATATCATTAGAAATAGCCGTAATGAGTTTTTCAGGAGTAAGTTAAATGGTTCAAAAACGAATAAAGAAAAATGGCAAATTGTAAATCAACTACTGGGAAAAGGTCAAATGACCCCAGAACAAATTACATTGCACCCTAATAAATTAAATGAATATTTTACTAGCAATGAAGCTAAACCAGTTAATGTTAAATCACTAAACTTTCTCGAACTTAACCCCAACACAATGGCTCTGTACGAAACCGACGAAGCAGAACTTGTAACCATAATTAACTCTCTCCAAAATAACTCATCATCTGGCTTTGACGGCATAAAAGCTAAGCCGCTGAAAATAGTGATAGAAAGCATAATAACCCCTCTTAAATACCTAATTAACTTATCCTTCAATCTAGGTATCTATCCAGAAAATCTAAAAAAAACCATAATAGTTCCAATTTTTAAAAAAGACGACCCAAAAACTCCGTCAAATTATCGCCCTATTTCCCTTCTATCTATTATAGCAAAAATATTTGATAAAGCCTTTCACGTGCGACTCAACTCCTTCGTGGAGAAATTTAACATATTATCGGAATTTCAATTTGGTTTCCGTAGTGGGAATGGTACAATGGAAGCATTAGGGGGAGCATACAAATATATACTAGAGGCATTTGATCAAAGTGAAATCTGTGTGGGCGTTTTTCTGGATCTCCGAAAAGCTTTCGATAGTGTAGATCATGAACATCTACTAAACAAACTATACAAACAAGGGATCAGAGGAACTGCAAGTGCGTGGCTAAAAAGCTACCTAGAAAATAGACAATGCTACACTAGAGTGGGAAAGGATTTATCGGCGCCAAGTCAATTAATATCTGGAGTTCCCCAGGGCTCTATAATATCACCACTCTTATTTAATCTATTTATAAATGACCTCATTAAACAGGCACCGTCTGGTAACATGTTCATGTACGCAGATGACGCGCTCCTTTTATGTAAATCCGCAAACACAATAAATGCAATAGATCAAACAAACCACTACCTAGATAAAATATCTAAGTGGATCACAAATAACGGGCTTCTCCTTAATATAAAAAAAACGGAATGCATAATATTCCATAATAGAGGTAAAGATGTCAGTAGGGTACTAAATGGTATCGAACTAAATAAGGAAAAAATTAAAATAGTAGATAAATACAAATATCTAGGCCTATACTTTGATAAACACCTGACCTGGGACAGCCATGTTAATATAATTAGCTCAAAATTAGCCCGAGTGAATGGATTACTTTACCATTGTAGTAAAATGGTACCCAGAAATATTCTAATTGAAATATACCACGCATTATTTAATTCGGTGCTATCTTATGGAATACAATTCTGGGGCAACACAACAAAAGCTAATCAAAACAGGATACATATCCTACAAAAAAGGGCAATTAGATCAATATATAACTTATCATTTAGAGACCATACCCAAGAGTACTTTACTAGGGCAAAAATTCTAAACATACAAGAGAGTATACAGTATAATAGCTTATCTTTCATACACACAAACATTAAGCGTGAAAATAGCCTAGTAAAGATAAACCAGAAAAATAGACATACAAGATCATTAGATCTATTAGATTTACCTAAATGTAACTATTCGGGAATAAAATTATATAACACAATGTCACCAGAAATTCAAGCCAAACCGAATTTATTTAGATTTAAAAAGACTATAAAATCACTAATATTGGAAAAAAATAACAAAACCTTTACTTTTTTATTTAATTTGTTCTTATAAAGCCACCTTTGGCATAACCCATTGTTAAATTTTTTATGTTATACCATGCCATTGTTTAATTTCAAGTGGATATAACATATATACATTAAGTTTTTTCACGAATCTTTAACATTATTTATTATAAGACACCATTGTTAAATCTATTTTTATTTGATTAAATTAAAATTGTTATATTAAATTAAACAGATAGGCACGGGGCTTACAAGTCACAATGTGACTTAGCCCCGTGGTATACTGTATCTGTAATGCAAATAAAATAAACATTTTGAATTGAATTTGAATTGGATAGTGAAAAAATTCTCAAAATGTTTTTCTCTGGCCGAGAAACGTCGATTTTGAAAATGTTATTAAAAATCGAGGTTCATTTTTATTTATTGATCAATCGAAATGAAATCACTTTTAGTGAGTATTTTATAGGTAATTAATTTGAATTCGGTCAAATATTTGTCCAGAAAAAAATGCATTAAAAAGTGTACCGAAAAAATCGCATGTTTTTTTTCTTCAAGATGCAAAATCCGTGACAACGATTTCTTATTGAAAATTGAATTTGAACAGTTTTTTGAATGAATATCGTTATATTTGCTTGAATTAAAGCAAAAAGTAAAAAAATAGTGGTTTCAGTGGTTATATTTTAAAATAGTGAAAAAATTCTCAAAATGTGCTTCTCTGGCCGAGAAACGTCGATTTTGAAAATGTTATTAAAAATAAAGGTACATTTTTATTTATTGATCAATCGATATGAAATCACTTTTAATGAGTATTTTATAGGTAAATAAGCTGAATTCGGTCAAAAATTTGTCCAGAAAAAAATTCATTAAAAAGTGTACCGAAAAAATCGCATGTTTTTTTTCTTCAAGATACAAAATCCGTGACAACTATTTCTTATTTTAAATTGAATTTTAACAGTTTTTTGGATGAATATCGTTATATTTGTTTGAATTAAAGCAACAAGTACAAAAATAGTGGTTTCAGTGGTTATATTTTAAAATAGTGAAAAAATTCTCAAAATGTTTTTCTCTGGCCAAGAAACGTCGATTTTGAAAATGTTATTAAAAATCGAGGTTCATTTTTATTTATTGATCAATCGATATGAAATCACTTTTAATGAGTATTTTATAGGTAAATAGGCTGAATTCGGTCAAAAATTTGTCCAGAAAAAAATGCACTAAAAAGTGTACCTAAAAAATCTCTTTTTTTTTTCTTCAAGATGCAAAAATTCGTGACAACGATTTCTTATTGAAAATTGAATTTGAACAGTTTTTTGAATGAATATCGTTATATTTGCTTGAATTAAAGCAAAAAGTACAAAAATAGTGGTTTCAGTGGTTATATTTTAAAATAGTGAAAAAATTCTCAAAATGTTCTTCTCTGGCCGAGAAACGTCGATTTTGAAAATGTTATTAAAAATCGAGGTTCATTTTTATTTATTGATCAATCGAAATGAAATCACTTTTAGTGAGTATTTTATAGGTAATTAATTTGAATTCGGTCAAATATTTGACCAGAAAAAAATGCATTAAAAAGTGTACCGAAAAAATCGCATGTTTTTTTTCTTCAAGATGCAAAATCCGTGACAACGATTTCTTATTTTAAATTGAATTTTAACAGTTTTTTGGATGAATATCGTTATATTTGCTTGAATTAAAGCAACAAGTACAAAAATAGTGGTTTCAGTGGTTATATTTTAAAATAGTGAAAAAATTCTCAAAATGTGCTTCTCTGGCCGAGAAACGTCGATTTTGAAAATGTTATTAAAAATAAAGGTACATTTTTATTTATTGATCAATCGATATGAAATCACTTTTAATGAGTATTTTATAGGTAAATAAGCTGAATTCGGTCAAAAATTTGTCCAGAAAAAAATGCATTCAAAAGTGTACCGAAAAAATTGCATGTTTTTTTCTTCTAGATACAAAATCCGTGACAACGATTTCTTATTGGAAATTGAATTTGAACAGTTTTTTGAATGAATATCGTTATATTTGCTTGAATTAAAGCAAAAAGTACAAAAATAATGGTTTCAATGGTTATATTTTAAAATAGTGAAAAAATTCTCAAAATGTTTTTCTCTGGCCAAGAAACGTCGATTTTGAAAATGTTATTAAAAATCGAGGTTCATTTTTATTTATTGATCAATCGATATGAAATCACTTTTAATGAGTATTTTATAGGTAAATAAGCTGAATTCGGTCAAAAATTTGTCCAGAAAAAAATGCACTAAAAAGTGTACCTAAAAAATAACATGTTTTTTTTCTTCAAAATGCAAAAATTCGTGACAACGATTTCTTATTGAAAATTGAATTTGAACATTTTTTTGAATGAATATCGTTATATTTGCTTGAATTAAAGCAAAAAGTACAAAAATAGTGGTTTCAGTGGTTATATTTTAAAATAGTGAAAAAATTCTCAAAATGTTCTTCTCTGGCCGAGAAACGTCGATTTTGAAAATGTTATTAAAAATAAAGGTACATTTTTATTTATTGATCAATCGATATGAAATAACTTTTTAATGAGTATTTTATAGGTAAATAAGCTGAATTCGGTCAAAAATTTGTCCAGAAAAAAATGCATTCAAAAGTGTACCGAAAAAATTGCATGTTTTTTTTCTTCTAGATACAAAATCCGTGACAACGATTACTTATTGGAAATTGAATTTGAACAGTTTTTTTAATGAATATCGTTATATTTGCTTGAATTAAAGCAAAAAGTACAAAAATAGTGGTTTCAGTGGTTATATTTTAAAATAGTGAAAAAATTCTCAAAATGTGCTTCTCTGGCCGAGAAACGTCGATTTTGAAAATGTTATTAAAAATAAAGGTACATTTTTATTTATTGATTAATCGATATGAAATCACTTTTAATGAGTATTTTATAGGTAAATAAGCTGAATTCGGTCAAAAATTTGTCCAGAAAAAAATTCATTAAAAAGTGTACCGAAAAAATCGCATGTTTTTTTTCTTCAAGATTCAAAATCCGTGACAACTATTTCTTATTTTAAATTGAATTTTAACAGTTTTTTCGATGAATATCGTTATATTTGCTTGAATTAAAGCAACAAGTACAAAAATAGTGGTTTCAGTGGTTATATTTTAAAATAGTGAAAAAATTCTCAAAATGTTTTTCTCTGGCCGAGAAACGTCGATTTTGAAAATGTTATTAAAAATAAAGGTACATTTTTATTTATTGATCAATCGATATGAAATCACTTTTAATGAGTATTTTATAGGTAAATAAGCTGAATTCGGTCAAAAATTTGTCCAGAAAAAAATGCATTCAAAAGTGTACCGAAAAAATTGCATGTTTTTTTTCTTCTAGATACAAAATCCGTGACAACGATTTCTTATTGGAAATTGAATTTGAACAGTTTTTTGAATGAATATCGTTATATTTGCTTGAATTAAAGCAAAAAGTACAAAAATAATGGTTTCAATGGTTATATTTTAAAATAGTTAAAAAATTCTCAAAATGTTTTTCTCTGGCCAAGAAACGTCGATTTTGAAAATGTTATTAAAAATCGAGGTTCATTTTTATTTATTGATCAATCGATATGAAATCACTTTTAATGAGTATTTTATAGGTAAATAAGCTGAATTCGGTCAAAAATTTGTCCAGAAAAAAATGCACTAAAAAGTGTACCTAAAAAATCGCATGTTTTTTTTCTTCAAGATGCAAAAATTCGTGACAACGATTTCTTATTGAAAATTGAATTTGAACAGTTTTTTGAATGAATATCGTTATATTTGCTTGAATTAAAGCAAAAAGTACAAAAATAGTGGTTTCAGTGGTTATATTTTAAAATAGTGAAAAAATTCTGAAAATGTTCTTCTCTGGCCGAGAAACGTCGATTTTGAAAATGTTATTAAAAATAAAGGTACATTTTTATTTATTGATCAATCGATATGAAATAACTTTTTAATGAGTATTTTATAGGTAAATAAGCTGAATTCGGTCAAAAATTTGTCCAGAAAAAAATGCATTCAAAAGTGTACCGAAAAAATTGCATGTTTTTTTCTTCTAGATACAAAATCCGTGACAACGATTTCTTATTGGAAATTGAATTTGAACAGTTTTTTGAATGAATATCGTTATATTTGCTTGAATTAAAGCAAAAAGTACAAAAATAGTGGTTTCAGTGGTTATATTTTAAAATAGTGAAAAAATTCTCAAAATGTGCTTCTCTGGCCGAGAAACGTCGATTTTGAAAAGGTATTATCCCATTGGACCGAATCCCATTCGACCGAAACCGCTTTTTGGTTTTTTA